>NW_006408564.1:5834945-5841818 GCF_000296735.1 Chrysochloris asiatica | reverse complement strand
TTCCTGACTTCTTCCTTGTTTTCCTGTACCCCTTTTCGGAGCATTTGAGTTTGTTTCCTTATCATTCTTCTGAATTCCTTTTCAGGCAAATCATGAGCCTGCTCTTTCTCTTCTGGAAAACGTTTTTCTGTCTCTAGCTCATTTGTCTCAGTTACTATTTTCTGTTTTTAGACACTTTTTGAGATCTTTGTTGTGTTTCGTCATTTCCAGTAGTTATGTGTGTTTTTAATGCTTAAATGGATGTTTGCTGCTGTGTTATGAAGCTTATTGGGTGTCTTCTGGTGGATATGATCAGGAGATAGGCTTGCCTTTTCACATGTAATGCTTAGCAGCTGTTATTGGCTATTGTCACAATGGTGGATTATTATGGGGTATGCTTGTAGCTTGGCTATATAGCCACAATTGCTTTCTTTTCTTGGGTAACATAAGGAGATAAAGTTCCCTCCCTCCAGGGAAAATGTGTGATCAAAAGGACCAAAAGCAGAAGCAATATAATAGCAGAGACAGAAATCACCACTTTGAAACAAAAATAAAAGTGTGGCCAATTGTCCAGTTACCTTGCTACACAAGCAGTGTGTGTGCACCGTAGAAGCCTCCAGTAGTGGGTGGTGCTGTCTACTCGCTTAGGCCCCTCCTCTAGTCACCACTGTGGAGGTGCGCAGTTAGATATTGAGAAGTTAATGGGTGAAAGACTGTCCACTATTTTTGTCTCTGAAGGTCAGTTAGGTATCTGCATGTGCACAGCATAATTCTCGAGATAGTTGCGTCCTTTTATGTTGGGGTTTTACACATTGTCCATGGTTTATCTGTCAGGCCTGAAAGGCCTCCTTTTTTCTTGCTAGATAGGACGGAGTAAAGGGTTCTGCACATGTTAGTTTTAGGGATGCAACACTGAGACTGATGTCATAAGTAGCCGCCAAGCTCTTTCTCTCTGTACCATGGGAAAACTGTGGGGTCAGTGCTGGACTTTTTTTTGGGAGGAGGTGCATACCCACCCTCCTGAAGGTATCCAGGCTGGATAAAGAAGGAATGACAGGGAATAGGAGTAAAATTGTGTAGAATCCCCCTCACCACCTTTTGAAATTTTCACTGCACCACTTTTAGCACCAGTTCCCTGTGCAGGTCTGGCTGTAGCCCCGCCCTCTGAACTCTGCCCACGTGGGGTGTACGCAGAGGGAGTCCTATCTCCAGCGATTCCTAACTTGCAGTATTTTCCTTTATATCGTGATTTTTTTTCACTTGTGTGTGCAGGAAACTGATGTCCTGGACCTTATGGTAGATCCAGAGCTCTGGTGTTGTTCTGTGAGCAGCTTCTCTGGTTTTTCAATCCTTCCCCGATGGAGCCTTTCCTACCTGGCTGTCTCTGCCGCCACCCAAACCAGAACTTCTCCATTGTCTCTTGATGCTATGCTACCTCTTGAAATGGCTGAACATCGATAATTTCTTTTGGTATACTGACTGTATATATATAATGTACACAATGTATTTCTTTAAACTTCTTTTGATTCTTTCTACATCATCCAATATTTTGCCCATAGAATCCTTCAGTTTTTCAAGTTGAGTCTTGAATTTTTTCTTCAGGTCCCTCAGCTTGAGGAATGCTGAGTGTGTCCTTTACTTTTGGTTTTCTAACTCCAGATCTTTGCACATTTTCGTTATAATATTTGGCTTTGTCTTCTTAAGCTTCCCTTTGAAATCTTATGTTCAGCTCTTTTACCTCTCTTTTCTTCCATTTGCTTTAACATATCTACACTGAAGAGCAAGTTTCAGAGTCTCTTGTGACATCCATTTTTGTCTTTTTCTTCTTTCTTGTCTTCTTAATGATTCCTTTTTTTTGTTTTCTTCCTCTATGATGTTCTTGATGTCATCCCACAACTCTTCTTGTCTTTGGTCATTATTGCCTAATGCTTCAAATCTGTTCTAGAGATGATCTCTAAATTCAGGTGGGATATGCTCAAGATCATATTTTGGCTCTATTGGTCTTGTTTTAATTTTCTTCAGCTTCAGCCTAAACTTGCTTATGAGCAATAGATAGTTTGTTCCACGGTCTGCCACTGGCCTTGTTTTGGCTGATGACATGGAGCTTTTCCACCATATCTTTTCACAGTGTAGACAATTTAATTTCTGTGTATTCCATCTGGTGAGGTCCATGTGTATAATCATCTTTTATGTCGTTTTAAAAAATGTATTTGCAAATAAGAAATCATTGGTCTTGAAAAATTCTGTCAGGTGATCTCCAGCATCATTTCTATCACCAACGCCATATTTTCCAACTATAATCCTTCCTCTTTGTTTCCAACCTTTGCATTCCAATTGCCAGTAATTATCAATACATATTGAGTACATGTTTAATCAGATTAAGACTGAAGAAGTTGGTAGAATTCTTTAATTTCATCTTCTCTAGACTTAGTGGTTGGTGCATAAATTTGACTAATAGTTGTATTAACTGGTCTACCTTGTAGGCATATGGATATGATCTTATCACAGACAGTGTTGTACATCAAGATCTTGACATGTTCTTTTTGGTGATGAATGTCGTGGCATTTCTCTTCAATTTGTCATTCCCAGCCTAGTAAGCCATGTGGATGTGAGATTTAAAATTACTAGTACCAGTCCATTTCTCATCACTAATGTCTACAATATTGATCTCTATGCATTCCATTTCATTTTTAACAATTTATTTTCCTAGATTCATACTTCATGCATTCCATGTTCTGGTTATTAATGGATGTTTACTGCTGTTGCTCCTCATTTTGAGTTGTGCCCTATCAGCAAATGAAGGTCCTGAAAGCTTTGCTCCATTTGCACCATCACAGTCAACTCTACTTCGAGGAGGCAGCTCTTCCCTAGTCACTTTTTGTGTGCCTTCCAACCTGAGGGGTTGACAATATTCTGACAATATCTGACAATATTCTGGAGTTCTTCATTATGACAAATATATGACAGTGTTCCACTGCTACATATAAGGCTTTCAGTGACTAAATATTCAGAAATATTCTGTCTCTCCTTCTTCCTAGCATGTCTTAGTCTGAAAGCTCGGCTGAAACCTGGCCATCATGGGTGACCATTCTGGTATTTAAATACTGGTAGCATAGCTTCCAGAATCACAGTAACATGCAAGCCACCACAGTACGACAAACTGACAGACCAGCAGTGGATATCACCCTGGGATGCTCTTTAGACCTCGAGCCAAAATTGTCCCTTGTAGTGACTTCTCAACTAAATAAGTTTGGCTCTTCAAATAAAGAATATTATCCATGAGTAATGAGCTCCTTTTAAAAATGATCTGTGTGAGGCCAAATGACCAAAAATTACTCTAAAGCAAAGAAGAGATGTTAAGTGGGCAAGAAATCTACAGTATTAGAAATGGTACAACCTGAACAGAATGAATGGAAGTAATGATGAAAAAAATGTATCCAGTGTCACTGGATAATTTGTGTAGAAACTGTTGAATGGGAACCTAATTTGCTGTGTAAATGTTTAGCTTAAATACAGTGAAATATTATGTAAATATATGGAAAACATAAAGGAAAGAAGGAAGTCTTGAAGTCTCCCAGTTGTGTGACTTTGAAGGCTCAAGGTTTGTATGAATATCAAATACTATCTTTTACCAGAAAAAAAGATGCACAACCACAAAATTGTTATGTAACTGTTAAGAACTGTTGCTACTATCAAATTGTATTAGTTACTTTGTGCCTATTTAAATTATCAACAAAAACTGCTTTAGGGTTTAATATGTGTGAATCCGGAAGCTCTGATTACATACTTATTTAATTGCTTTTATCTGTAAGTCCTCTATAGTTAAAAGTTTGTTTTTGTTGTGAAGTGCCACTGAGTTGGTGCCAACTCATAATGACCCAATATAAGGCATCTAGAGAGCAGCTAGTGAATTTGAACCACCGACTTTGTGGTCCAAACCAATCTTGCAGTCCAGCACATTAACCCACAGCGCTACATTAGGACTCCATATTTTAAAACAGGGACCCTTTTTAAATCTTTGCATTGATTTTCTGTATAACTATTAAGATATTAAGGAGCACTGTGTGGCGCTGTGGGTTAATGTGCTAGATTGCAAAGTCAGTGGTTCAAGCTCACTAGCCACTCCTTGGAAACACTATGCAGAGTCGCTATGGGTCAGAACCGACTTAACAGCACTTAACAACAACATTAAGATATTACTGTTTCACTCTTGCATGAGGTACTTCATAATGATGATGAAAGCTTTTCCATATGTTCTTCCCTTTTTTTTAATGTAATTTTTTTTCTTTGTAAATGACACATTCATATGCTTTAAAATGTAAAAAGGTGAAAAGATTGTCTCCCAATCTCTGCTTCTTTTCCTACAATCATTACTGCTCATTGTATGTCGTTGTTAAGTGCTGTTGAGTCGATTCCTACCCATAGTGACCCTGAATAGGGTTTCCAAGGAGCAGCTGGTGAGCTTGAACCACTGACTTTGCAGTTCAAACGACTGTGCAGTCTGACGCATTAGCTCACAGTACCACACCAGGGCTCCGCTCATTGTATAGCCTTCCATAAAAGTTTTTGCAAAGAGGTGTATATACTTAGCTATGTTGGTGGGCTTTGGAGTCTGTTCTAATTCATAGCCACCCTGCATAGGGCTTCTGAGGCTGAAATCTTTACGGGAGCAGAAAGCCTCATCTTTCTCTCATGGAATAACTGCTAGTTTTAAACTGTTGACCTTGCGGTTAACAGCCTGACTCCTAACCAGTATGCTACTGAAAATTAGAATGGTTCCCCTTTCTTTGTACAAATGGCAGTATACTATTCATTTTATTCTACACCTTGCTTTTCTTTCTCTCTTTATTTTTTTCCTTTTTTTCTTTCTTTCTTTCTTCCTTTCTTTCTCTCTTCCTCCCTTTCTTTCTCTTTTGCTTAATACATAATGTCTTTAATCAGATAAACAAGAATAATATGGGAACCTAGCTCCTAGTGGTATTGTGAAGATTAGATGATTTAAAATATACAAAGGCCAGGCATATTATAACCTGTAACAATTACCACAAGTTTAGTGGCTTAAAATAATAATCTATTATCCCCCAGTTTCTGTAAATAAAAGGATCACCTTTCAGCTACACAATAGACAAATCTATAAAGGGAACAATAATACCCTTGAGGAATGTAATCCTTAGAAAAATCAATTATAAAGGCTAGCATTTGTCCAAAAACAAAGCTCTGAAGGCGAGAAGGGACAAAAAGAGGGACAGATGGAAACTGTAAACCCAGGGAGAGGGTGGGAAGAGTGGTGTTTACATTGAGGGGATTGTACCTTATGTCACAAAACTAAAAAATGCATAAAATGGTGAATGGAAAACTAATTTGCTCTGTAAACTTTCACCATAACTACAAATAAGTTTTGTGTTTGTTTTTTTTAAAGAATAAAAACAAAGACCATTGAAAACAAAAGTCTAGTCTCAGCTTAGCTGGATTCTCTTCTCAGAGTCTCACAAGGGTGAAATCAATGTATTAGCTAAGCTGCATTTTCATCTGGCCACTTGATTAGGAAAGGATGAACTTCCAAGTTCCCTAAAGTTGTTGGCAGCTATAGAATTCATGACAACTTGGTTCTTTAAAGCCAGCAGTGGAGAGAAAGTTTCTATTGCTTAGAGTTTCTGACCTCTCTAGGCCTTCTTTTTTCTTTTTCAGTTGAAATATAATTCTCATACCATAAAAGTAACTCTTTAAAAGTGTACATTTCATGTTTTTGTTGTTGTCAAGTACCATCTAATCAGTTCCAATTCATAGTGACCCTGTCTAGGGTGACCAAGGAGCAACTGGTGAGCTTGAGCCACTGACCATGTGGTTCAAACCAACCTTGGGGTCTAGTGCTTTATCCCACAGTGTCACATCAGGACTCCAAGAACTATACATGTCATTAATTCCCACAATAAGTAATAATTATATTTCATTTTTACAGATGTCAAAACTGAGGCAAAGGGGTTGTTATTTGGTGTCATTGAGTCATTCCAATTCATAGTGACCCCTATGCACAATAGAATGAAACAGTGTACAGTCCTATGCCCTTCTCATAATTGTTGTTAAGTTTGAACCTAGGCCTACTACTACTGTGTCAATTCATTTCATTGGGGGGCTTCTTCTTATATTGCTGACCCTCCACTTTATCAAGCATGATGTCTGCTAAAACCATGTGGGAGCCATGTCAAACTTCCCCTGGGAGACTTACAATGGGAAAAAATAATCAAAGTCAAAGCCAGTCCAAGGTTGATTCCTAAGAAGCAGAGGTCAGACATGCCTGCACCTTACAACCTCCTTTACCTTATTCTGACACCAACCATCCCTCCCTCAGCACTCTCAGCTTTACATCTGGGTTTGAAATGCATTGCAATGGCCACACAGAACTCATAATAATACTCATGGTTATGGGGTTTACTAGGGAAGTGAACAGGGATTCAGGTTCAGAAAAACTCAGGACATAGCAGGTCACCAGTCAGGAATGTCTCCGGCCTGTCGCCTCACTCTTGTCTCCAGCCTCTAGGCCATGTGGTCCCTGCTTCTGGGCAAGTGTTAAAAAAACTTGTAGAGCCTGTCTGTGAATGCCCAAAGGGCACATTCTTTAAGCCAGTTTCCTGCCCACAGGCATTCAGCTTTACTCAGGCCTAGAGCCCCAAACTGCTCAGTTTTTCCATACCACAGCTTCTGCTTATGCCTCTGCCATCTCATGCTCCACTCATGATTTTCCTTCATTGTTGTTGTTGTCAGGTGCCATCGAGTCGGAACCGCCTCATAGCGACTCCATGCACAGCAGAATGAAACAATGTCCGATCCTGGGCCAACCTCACTACTGCTGCCACACTTGAGTCCATCAATGATGCCACCTGGCTGATCCATCTC
>NW_006408564.1:5829327-5831085 GCF_000296735.1 Chrysochloris asiatica | reverse complement strand
AACAATCCATGCAATTGGTAGGAATTATAAAGACACTGGATAGAAAAGCTGTATCAAGTAAATTCAAGGTGCCACAATGCCCTTTTCCAGGAACTGGTTCCTTCTGATTTGTTGTTGTTATTGTCAAGGGCTGTCAAGTTGTTTCCGACCCATAGCGACCCTGTATAGGGTTTCTGAGGAGCAGCTAGTGAGCTTGAACTGCCGACCTTCCAGTTCAAACATATTTTGCAGTCCAGTGCATTAACCCACAATGCCACACCAGGACTCCGGTCCCTCCTGATAACATGTCCAAAGTATGAGAGACAAAGTGTTCACCATCTGGTCTTCTGAGGAGCATTCGGGCTGTACTTCTTCTAACATAGATTTGATTGTTCTTTTGGCAGTCCATGGAACTTTTAATATTCTTTGCCAACACCATAATTTAAATGCATCAAATCTTCTACAGTTTTCCTTATACATTGTTCAAATTTCAAATGCAAATAAAGTGATAGAAAATATCATGGCTTAGATTAGGCCCACGTTAGTCCTGAAAATGATATCTTTGCTCTTGAACACTTTAAAAAGGTCTTGTGCAGCAGATTTTCCCAATGCAATACATCATTGGGTTTGACTGCTGCTTCCATGAATGTTGGTTGTGGTTCTAGATAAAGGCACTGGGTCCGTGGCCAAGACAGGTGAACACAGAAGTCAGTGGAGCCCTAGCCCGGGTGGCATGGAAGGAGGGGAGGAAAAACAGAGTGGGGGCAGATAAAGGTGACCCTAGAGTTCTTGGGATGGTCTTTCCCTGATCCTCAAGGTGATCAGGAAAGAAGGGACATTCTGGACAGGACACTGAGGCCCCAGTGCTGTGCCCTGGGCTGACACTGGGTCTGGACCTGGCAGTCTTGAGGGCCGCTGTGCCTGCAGCAGGACAAGAAGATACCAGGGCAGACCTGCCACCAGAGGCTGGATTGAGAGGGAGCTGGCTGGGTCTTCCCAACATTCCTGGCTGCAGGGAGTCTGGCCAGGCATGCCCAGAAGGAGAAATGAAGGGAGCAGGGGAATGAAGGGCTGCAGGAGATGGGGCTGGTCCTTGATAGGAAGACTTGTGGGTCCATATTGGTAGGATCGTCACACCTCGACATACAGAGGCAAATTTGACTTCTTCTCCCACTGGGTCCTCTAGGTAGCTGCCATACCCAGAGGTATGTACCTCCTGGGGGGTCTTGATCTCCACATTCCTGGGTCCTGCTGATCCAGAGGTTGAGTCTTCATGTCAGGACCTCTGAGAGCCTCAAATGCTCCTTCCGGTTGGAGGCTAGTTCTGCTTGACTCTGGCTGGGCAGCACTTTCTCAAAGAGGTGGCGCTTAGTGGAGACTCACACAAGGAGCCACTAAGAACTCTGCGGGGGTGGAGCCTGGAGACTTGAGGGACTCTGATCTTTGTATTGCCATTTGATATCTCTCCAGCTTCTCTCCTATTTTCGCTGAGCTAACCAGGAGCCTCATGCTGGCACTGCAGGTTGAGGTAGTTTCCAAGTTGTCCTTCCTGGAGCTTATCCAAAAGGAGATGGTCCTGGAGCTGGAGCGTCTGAGGGAGCTGCTGTGGGTGACATGGGTGGGCAAGGTTGTGTCTGCTTCTTCCTCCTTGCTGGGGATTTTCACCTGGGTGTGAAGGCTGGGAGGCAGGAGCCCAGAGTCAAAGAGTCCGACTCCCCTTGCTCTCTTGGTTCTGCAGAAGGAGAGGGGGCGGGGCGCTCTTCAATCTTTTCTCCATTT
>NW_006408564.1:5782201-5828122 GCF_000296735.1 Chrysochloris asiatica | reverse complement strand
TTTAAAGTCCAAACCTATTCACAGCCTCAGAAGAAAGACCTCGTGATCCTTTAATGTTTGTTAGCTCTTGCTAGAGAATCATGTCCACCTACGATCATGGGGATTGCTGATGGGGTCAGTCTGACTCTTAGCAACCTCATGTATTAGAGAGTAGAACCATCCCATAGGGATTTCTTAGCTGTCAGACTACCAGGCCTTCATTCTGAGGCACTGAGTGAGTTTGAATCACCAACCTTAACTGTAATAGTCGAGTGCAAACTGTTTGCACTAACAAGGGCCCTGACTCAAACCCACTGCTGTTTAGTGCTATCTAACTCATAGTGACCCTATTGTTGTTGTTGTTGCTAAATGCTGTCGAGTTGATTCCGACCCATAGCGACCCTGTATAGGGTTTCCAAGGAGCAGCTGGTAAGCTTGACCCTGTAGGGCTGAGTAAAACTGTACCATAGGGTTTTCAAGGTTGTAATCCTTATGTAAGCTGACTATCTCATTTTTTTCCCTCACAGTGACTACTGGGTTTGTACCCCTGACCATTTGGTTAGCTGCCAAATGCTGTAATCAGTATGTCACTAACTCTCCTTCCTAGGGATCGTAGAAGTGCTTAAACCTAGAATTCTTTGCTGTTGAGTTCATTCCAACTCAGTTCCATGGTTTCCAAGGATGCAAATCTTTATGGGAACACACAGCCGTATCTTTCTACCACAGAGCAATTGGTGGGTTTGAATCACTGACCTTTTGGTTAACAGCCGAGAGCTTAACCACTGTACCACTAAGAGTCTTTGAGCAGTGCTTTGTTTTTGTTTTTGTTTTGTGCCACCAAGAAATCGTTTTTCATTTACTGGGGGCTGGTATGGTGCTATGGGAAGAAGTACTGAATCTTAAGGTAAGTTTGAACCACTAGATCAGCGGTTTGAATTCACCAGCCATTCCTTGGAAATCCTACATAGAGTCACTATGAGTCGGAACCAACTTGGTGGCACTCAACAACAAAAACAAACAGGGTTGCTATGGGCCGGAATCAACTTGACAGCACTTAGCAACGACAACAACAATAGGGTCACTATGAGTCAGATAGCACTAAACAGCAGTGGGTTTGAGTAAGGGCCCTTGTTAGCGCAAACAGTTTGCGCTTGACTATTATACTTAAGGTTGATGATTCAAAACTACTCAGTGCCTCAGAATGAAGCCCTGCTGGTCTGCTTTGATGACAATTCTGAGCACTAGAAATGATATCTGAACCAAATTGTTTTTTATTATCTAGAATACTGTAGTACCCTATCTTAAATATAACGTGCCCATGTAAATAACATGCATACACACACACACACATAATATGCACAGCATGCATAGGAAACTAATGTGTTGGGGATTGTGCAGTTTGCAAAAATCCTACCATACATCAACTATTTGCATTAAAATATGGTATATGTTTACAAATTATATTTTAGAGCTTTCTTAATTTTTTACCTCTCAGAAATTACAATAAAGGAGCCCTGGTGGCACAGTGGTTAAAATGCTCAGCTGGTAACTGAAAGGTCAGAGGTTCAAACCCACCAGCCACTCTGTGAGAGAAAGATGTGGCAGTCAAGGTTTGTAAAGATTTCCAGGACTGGGACCCCTATGGGCAGTTCTCTGTCTTACAGAGTCACTATGAGGCAGAATCAATTTGATGGCAATGGATTTTTTATTTCAGAAGTTATAATACTGAATTTTTTTTAATGTTAATTTAGAATAAAAACAATTTTATCTTCATGAACAATGGCTGTCTCTGGCTTTAGTTTCAGATAAATGTTCACTTTTCACTTTTTCTTTTCCACCGGTATCTGTGTTTTCCTTATATGTAGCCTAGGACTTCTAACTTGCAAGTACACTTAGCTTTTACCATGTGAATGAGGGGATTCTTGTTTGAAAGGTGGTACCAGTATAAAATCGTGCCCATTCTTCACTTAACAACATGGTTAGCTTCCAAACAGCAGGTCATTATATGAAAATGGAGGATGGCTACATTGTTACATACCTGCCAAACTGGATCATTAAACTACCAAATTATATTATTACATAACTACCAAATTACATCATTGCGTAACTGAAACTACTGAGAATTGTGGTCCAGTCAAGCTGACATATAACCTTAACCATCAAAGTAGGACATTAGTGTTCATTACTGACTGCCGGAATTACATCATTAATGCACAAAATAAAAAAAATAGTAGATTTTTTTTTACTGTTGTCATGAATGTGAAATGTTGGTCATTACCAACCAGATAGTCAATAAGTGAGGAGTAGATGTACTGACTCCTGTTTTCTTTTAATCTGATAAAAATGAGGCACCTTTGTATTGTAGTGGTTAAGCCCTTGGCTGCTACCAAAAATGTTGGTGGTTTTAACCTACCAGCTGCTCTGTGAGAGAAAGATGAGGCAGTCTGCTTCCAGAGGATTTACAACTTTGGAAACCGGATAGGGTAGTTCTCTGTCCTACCAGGTTCCTATGAGTTGGAATTGACTTGATGGCAGTGCTTTGGTAATTTTGGTATTTAATAGATCAACAAAAAGAGAAAGTTACTGTTTGGGGCCCTCAGGATATGAGTTTCTGATCTTTCCTCCTCTCCTAAAAAATATTTAAAAGGTCACATTTACTTAAAATAATGTCTTTTCCCTTAACCTGATTTTTTTTTTTTTAATCAGTGGTTTAAAATATATTTTGTCCCTATTTACTAAAAGGAGCAAATAATTGTTTTTCATTCACTTTCTTATGATTCACTGAACTGATTCAAATCGGTTGAGCAATCCATGAATAGTTTTCTGTATATCAGATGTTAAACAAGGCTGATATTTATCACTGGACATAAAATGTCAACTTTCCTATTTTCCTTGGGTTTGCTTTCTCAGTAGTAAAGACCTAGAAAGGCTTGGGGTTTTATTATAGTGACTGTTTCGGTCAACCTCGGGCACAAACGAGTCTGGGAACAGAAGCCTGAATCCCAATCCGGATCCTGCTATTTGGAGATCTTAAAGCATGGTTAGTCAGAATCGAATCCGCGCCACCACCCCCATTTGACCGTATAGTTGTTTTCTTTTCAGGTGGAGCACCCACTTACTATGTAATTTTTTTAAATGGCTAGGATCTGCCTGAAACAGTTCCCATTTTTCTTTAGCATAGGAAAACTACAAACAGAACTAAAGGTCAATAACACAGTGGCAAGTTCTATTAATTCTAGATAACGGACTGCCATCCAGTCATTTTCGACTCATAGTGGTAAATTGTATGGGCGCAGACAACCTCATCTTTCTCTGATGGAATGTCTGAATCACCAACCTTGCGGCTAGAAGCTCATGCTACAGCGCCACTAGGGCTCCTTTATTAACACAAGGTAATGAAGTCACATCAAAGGATGTCAGGTATTGCTGGTTTCCCACTGGGTCAAACCCCTTTAAAGAAATAGAGGGGTCACCTATCCAGTGGGAACGACAGAAGGTCTTATCATTGTTGCTTATTTTCTGATCTCTTCCGACCTTCATACGCACACAAATATTTCACAAATCCGGAATCATGAGCATCCTCCCCTCTGAACCCTTTTTTGGCCAATGTATAATACATGTGTGGGAGGAAGGGGTAATTTTTTTCCCCGTTAAGTGGAGTGACACTTGCGCCGCGGGTCTGAGGTCGAGACCCAGCACACCTTCCTCGACTGCAGTGCGGGCCTGGCGCTGCCTCAGAGCACGTGGAACGCCATTGGCCCGCAGCAGGAAGAGACGTCGAGGCACTATTCAGAAGCTGTGGTAGCCCCTTTTGGCGGGCTCCTGCGACCCGAGGCCCCGCCCCCCGGCGTGATCTATCCGCAGTCGCGGAGGCGGGCACTGCGGTTCGATTGGTGGAGTTGCCATGCTAACTCCGCCCTCTCCCGGTCCCGACGCTAGCACGTTGAGTGGCAGGAGCCGGCTGAAGAACTGCCCGTGCGAGGAGCAGCGCCAGGGGCGGGGGCGTGAAGATTGGGGTGCCCGTTTTAGAGCCCCAGGAAGTCGTTGGGTCGGGAGTGCGGCAGCAGCCACGGGGGAAGGGGGTGGGTGGGTTGAGAGCAGCTTGGAAGAGAGGCTGACCCGCCGCCCCTTTCCCCCACCCCCGTCGGCCTTGTCAGCAGAAGCTTTCCGGCTCCTCAAGCCGACCTCAAGCCGACGCGGTGGCCACTGTTGCGGAGATGGAGGCCTCTCCAGCGACGGATGCAAGCTGGGAAGGCGGCGGCGGTGGGGACGACGAGATGAAGCAGGCGTTTCCGGAACCGGAGTCCTCCCCACAAAATGGCGGCGGCGCCCTCAGCATCGCGGAGCCCAGCGGAGGCAGCGGCGGTGCGGCGCCTGAGGAGATCCCGGTGGTGGAGGCCACCCAGCGTCTCAGCCACGAGCAGCCTCAGGACTTCCCGGAGGCGGGCGCGGCCGTTCAGATCAAAGGCCCGGAAGAGCCCGAAAGGCCCATTAGGCGGAGTTTTCAGATTCCCAGGAAGAGCAGAGAAAAGAAAGGTGGTGCCTTCTCTCCTTCCCAACCTTTTTCCCTCTCTCCCTTCCATCTTTCCATTAGAACCTCTCTGTCTCTTCTTCCCACACCCATCCGAGACACGTAACCACGCAGGCGGCGCCCCCGCTCATGGCCTCCCGCCGCCGCGCTAGTTCGAGAGTAGGGCGGCGAGAACCCGGCTCCCCTCGCAAGTTGCAAGTAGCAAGTAGCGCAGGTCAGAAGCTTGTCAACCCGAGAGGAGAGGAAAGCTGGTGCTCCAGAAGCGGATATGTCCTCCCCAGGATGCTTCTGCGAAGTCTCCCTGTGGCAGGAGCTCGTGGCCATGGATTCTGGGGCTTTCTCCAAGGCCACTGCGTTGAGGACCACAAATGCTGCTTGTTTCTCACTGTGGAAGTTATGCATCAGCGCTCGGCGTCTACTTGCAATGGGCTTGATGTCACTGTCCTCCCTTGTTTAGCCATCTCCAGTCATAGATGTGATCCATGCACACCGCTGTTTGCCATCACACGTCATTGCCATGTAGTGGGGGTTTTTGGGATGATGGTGGGAGGGTGATTTTTTTGTTTTTTGAAGCTAGATTAAATAGGTCTCGCCTTTTCAACCCAAATTTAGTCTGATTTAAATTTTTTTTTTATGGTTGAGAAGAATGAGAAGGTAGGTTCTTGGTGCAGTCATCTCCCTATTGGGAAGGACACGAGAAATTCGCTTGTATTCATGAGACACCACCACTTTGATATGCAGATGATCGAAATTACGATTTTTTTAAATTCCAGTTTAGCTTTCAGAATCAATATGGGAATACTTAATGTTCACGACATTTACCTAAAAAAAAAATCAGTGCCATATTGTGAGTTTAATGGAGATCAAAACTAGTATTTCATCGTCTAATTATAGTATTTTCAACATCCTGTGATTTGGATATTCAAGATGAAGTCTACTCATAGCCTCTTTGCTTTTGAGGGTCAGTTTTTCCATGATTTACTTTTGCAAAGAATAGGAACTTTAACGTGCGAAAACTTTTTTGTTTGTAATCTGAATTTTAGTAAAGACTTGCCTTAGGATCTTGAGAGAGGCATGCGCTTCCTTTTTTACGAGTGCAGAACCAGCTCCATTTGCTCAGTTGGAATTATTGGAGCCTTTTATCATTAGGATAACAAGTAAAAAAGTGTTAGTTTGAAGATGACAAAGTCAAATTCTTGGTTTGCAAAACAATGTTGATAGACATGAACTTAACTTTTGTCAACTAATAGAAATGTTTCTAGAATATATATAGAATATATTCTGGAATAATATATTTTTATTCATATACCAGAGTTCAAGAAAACATTCTGAATGTTAAGCTTGTCAATTCTTTTGGTTTATTTGTTTAAGCTGTTTGATTAAAATCTAAGAAAAAGCTGTTTGATTACAATCTAAGAAAAGTCAAATGCCCAACCTAAAGTAAAGGTTAAAATCACATTCTGATACGGTCTTTTTCTAAGATAGGAGGTTTCTTTACTTGATAAAATAGTTTAGAAGTTCCATTTATTTTTAAGTTTTAATTGAGAATCCTAAGAATATGGACATAAACCACAATCCACCACTATTTAATGTAGGTTAGGACCAGAAAATTGACCTAGAATCTATTACAGTTTGATTTGGTATGTGGGGAGGTGATATGTGTGTATGTTTTTTTAATTATATAAACCAAATCCAGAAGTTACTGTAAAATAGACTTCTATTAACCACACTAAAAGTGGAAGTAATTGGCAGATTAGGAAATATGATGCCTAGTTGTTTTCCCCTGAGTAAAGGTGCTCCATGGGGAAAATTTGTATCTTGTTTTTACCTAGAGACAAAACTTGTAGGTAAAAAAATATATCACAGTGAACTTTTTTTTTTTAATTTAGTAAAAATGAAAAATGTTCAGCTTGCTTTTATACACTAAGAAGCAGTTATTGAAAAAGTACAATAATGATTTAAATAGATTTTTAAAAAATTAAATGAGCAGCTATTTCATCACCATGGTTTTATTCCAAACTCAGAGATGTTAGTGCTTGATGACAGAATTTAAAAGTATAATTCAACTTTTTCATTATTTCAAAAAATATTTGATCTGAAACAGTGCAGGCATTTTTATGCATTATCCCAATATCACCTCTTGAAGACTTGAAAGTTATTACTGTGTAGAATTTGGCCAGAATTTAGTTGTTGCCATCTAAGTTTTTGCCACTGAATATTAGATTATTTTCAATAAATAGAGCTTCTTAAACTTTTCCATATCAAAGGTTCTGTGCATTTTAATTTTGATAATGGCCGACCTTTACTTCGGACTGATTTTCCAGTGAAATATAAGATTATTATATTTGAAAGGTAAATCCTATGTGAGTAGCTTGTGTGCTCAAAGTTCTTTTCTTGGTCTTGACAAGAACATGGCAAACACTATTCCTGGTCCAATAAGTTACAGACACTATTTTAAGCACTTTACATGTATTAGATAAATCGGAGGAGAGTAATACTTAGTAGATACTATACCCATTTTACAGATGAAGAAACTGAAGTATTGAGAGGGTGATTTGCCCAAGGTCACAAATTGAAACTGTTAGAGTTGGAATTTGAATCTGTATAGAGTAGTTCTTTTGTGCGGTGGAGTCAATTCCAGCACAGTGACCCCATAGAACAGAGTAGAATGTCCACAAGATTTCTAGGCTTAATCATTTGGGAACACATCTCTGGATCTTTGACCCATAGAATCGCTGATGGGTTGCAACTGCCTACCTTTAAGGAACCAAACATTTAACCACTGTGCAACGAGGGCACCTAAAGTAAGCTTTTAGCAGTCAGACACTTAACCCAAAGTAGCTTTTTCCACTATTTCTAGTTTAACTATCAAGCTTCTTTTGTTTAAGCTACCTTTTTATTTGACCTGTTTGTAAAAAAATTTTTCTGGTTGTATTCAGAATAATTTACTTTGTCTTCATCACTGGCAAATTTTGTGATTCAGAAATTATATTCACTATAAAATTTAATCCATTTAATCAATACTGACAGATACAAGGACCTAAGTATTGGCTTGAACAGTATGAGGTGTTCCTCTGTGATGTACAGTGAGATCTTTGAGAACTGGATCTTGATGAGACAGCTTTATTTTTCTAGGTCTTGCAAGTTTTCTGCTTTTGAAGTCGTACCACTTTTCTATTGCTCTGTTTTAGTGGGAGTTATTTCTGTGTACCTTTTCTGACAGATTTTTGCCTTACATAGGTTTTGACTTTCACAGGTTGTACTGTATATTGTATTATTTACTGGTTGGGCTATTAGTGTGAAGTGGCACTTGAATGAATTTAGCCAAATTGTGAAACTGCTTTGTTAGTAGATGCTTCTCCTTGGGTTTCTTTTACTCTAAATCTGTTAAGTCATCAAAGGGAATTAAAGTTGGTAATTGTATTTGGTACAACTTTTCCCTCCAAAGTTCTTGGGAAATGAAATAGTGATGATTCATTTTCTGAGACATGTTTATTGGCTGTTTGCTATAGCACACCAAGGGAGTCTCATAAATTAACTGCTTTTATGTGTCTGGGTCCATTCTGTTCTAGGTTAGAAATAAACGCCTAATTTTTCTTCCAAAGTCTTTTTCCACAGAATTTTCAGTTGTGTCTTTGAAGCCTTGGGGCAAAGTTTTGAGCCTAAAGAAATTTCTTTGGTGTTTTGGTGGTTGCATATGCAAAACTAGGTCCTAAGTTTCATAAATTTCCCTACATACGAAGTAAACCTGAGCAGGAAACTAGGCAGAACCCAGTCATACACAAAAACATTTGATTGGTGATAGATGTGAAGTCTCATTCGGAGCCCTGGTAGCACAGTGGGTCACAAGTTGGGCTTTTGGTGCAGCACTGTAGGATAAGCACTGGACTGGACATCACATGGTCAGCGGTTAAAACACATCACCAGGCGGTTCAAACACACCAGCTGCTCCTCAGAAAACCCTATACAGGGTTGCTATGAGAACTGTCTTGTCTGTACCTAATAACAAATTCTAATTGTCTTTGACCTAGTCCCAAAGAAGTCAACAGTGCGTTTCATATTTGTACACATCTTAAAATCTCTGCATATATATTCTTTTCTAATTCTGCACTTTTTCATTTTACTCATTGTTGATGTAGAAATGAAACACTCCTAAAGCATTATGTTTATATATTTTCTACTTAAAATAATTCAAAGTATCTTGAGTACATTTTCATGGTATTGTAATCATTAATAGCACTGAATCATCAGTCTTTGGATTCTGAGAAAATTGCAGACCGCCTATGATCTCCAGCCTGTTCTTGCTATTTCCTCTCCTCTTGTGAATTAGTTTAGATTGGAAAATTATTTATGCTTCGTGTTTACATCTGTATATTTTGCTAGCGTGGTTCATCCTTTATTTTAAAAGTTTAGTTCGCTTTTACACATATTTGTATATAATCTTTTTACATATACATATATGCATAGTTTTAATACAGTTACAGATGTGCATTAGCACTACAAGAGTTGGTAAAATTAGTTGAGGAAAATGATTTTTGACTAAGGAACAAAGCTAATTGATGATACAAATTTTAAGTTTATGCCAACTGTTTAAATATAAACTTACTTTCTTGAGTACGTTTTGTATATAACTAGTAGTAAAAAATATTTACTGATAGTAGGGAGTCAGAAAAACCAAATTCCTTTTCTAACTGTATTACTATCAGTTTCCTCATCTGAATTATAAATCTCCCAAGTGCTCATCTGGCATCAGTTTTGTCATGAGGAAACCCTTGTAAAGTATGATCAGACATCAACTTATTAACTATCTTTCAGACTTATATAGAATCTCTTTAAGTAAAATACATTTCTTAATGTCTGAAAGAATTATTGCTATTGCTGTTAACTTTATAAACCAAAAGTATTAATATTGCTTTTGACCCTGTTTATAACTGCAGGAAAGTTAAGAAAACTAAGAGCTTTCAGAGAAGACACAAGAGGGAAGAACATAGGTCTAGATAACAAATTTTTATTCCTGAGTGTCTTTTCCTAGTTTATAAAATGTGGAAATAATACTGTTTTCCATCTTGGAATGATTAGTAATAACATGAGCTTTATACACGGTACACTTAAATAACCTTTTAGTTCATGATACTGAATTTGAATCCCAGTCACCTGGTTCATTAATTATATGCAACTTTGAGCTAAATCAGCATATTGAGTTTTATTGGATGGTTTTCATGTTTAAATGAGAGAACACTCATTAAAAAAAAAAGTTAATACAGGGTCTAAAAAGTAGAAATAATTCAAAGTTAGATAATAGCTGTCAGAATACAGAGAACTGTATATAAGAGATGTGTTCCTCTTACCCTCTGTTTTCTGAGTTTTCACTTTGTCTTACAGATTATAGAATTTTAAAATAAGTGAATGAGATTTAAAAATTACAAATTATGATAGTATTTGGTATTCAATATGAAAAAATGTCTTGACAAAGTTTTCATTTTTCTCGTTCAGTCATTTAACCAATTTGAGCCCAGCACTCACAGTTCTATCTTTTGGAATGATAAAGAGAAGAGTAATGAACTTGGCATATTCTCTGCTCACATGGAGTCTACAATCAATAGATTATTTAGTGTATTTGCCACAGATTTGAGTATAGGACCCTTTGTGTTTAATAGTCTTAGTTCTGTTTTGTTTACTTGCTGCTTTTTAGTACCTTTGATAGTATTTTAACTGTGACGTTTATTGACCCTCTATTAAGAGTGTTCTGACAGAAATTTGGTAACAAAGATTCTGTGAATAGTTTTATGGAGTTCCTTAATAGTTCATTGTTGTTTGTTGTTAGGTGCCCTCCAATCGGTGCTGACTCATAGCGACCTTAAGCACAATAGAACGAAACACTGCCTGGTCCTGTGCCAATCTCACAATTGTTCCTGAAGAGTTCCTTAATAGTTTTAAGGAGTAGCTCCTTGTCAAGTGTTGGCTGCTAATCAAAAGGTTGGCAGTTCAGATCCACTTACAGGTGCCTAGAAAGAAAGTCCTGGTGATCTACTTCTGAAAAGTCACAGCCATTAGAAATCCAATTGGACATAGTTATACTTAACACAAGGAGCTCTGGTAGCGTTGTGTTTACGAATCAGGCTGCGAACCTTAAGGTCAGCAGTTCGAAACTACCAGCCGCTTCCCGGGAGAAAGATGAGGCTTTCTACTCCCGTTAAGATTTACAGCCTTGGAAACCCTGTACAGGGTCGCTATGGGTTGGAATTGACTCGACGGCGCTTAACAACAACATACTTAACACACATTGGGCTTGTAGTTGGATCTGACTCAACAGTAACTGGCTTGGCTTATCTTTTTTTTAATGAATAGTTACCTACTTTGAAAAGTAAGCATTGGACATTTTAGAGAACGAGTTGATGTTTGTAATTTACTAGTAAGTTTAAATATTTCACTTGTAAAAAGTTAGAGGTTATTAGACCAAACTCAAAAAGCCAAACTCACAGCCATTGAGTCGATTTTGACTCAGCTACCCTATATAGGATTTCTCTTACAGTTACTGTCACAGAAAGCCTCATCTTTTCCCAAAGAGTGGCTGCTGGCTTTGCAGTAAGCATTCCATTGTTTATCCTACAGCTCCACGGTAATCCCATTAACGAGCTGAATGTTCGAATTAAGTATCTTAAAAATTAACTGAGATGTGGCATAGTTGGAAGGTAATGCAGTGGGTAGGCACTTAGGTGCTAACTGAAAGGGTAGTTGAATCCACCAGCCCCTCCTCAGGAGAAGGATGTGGCAGTTTGCATCTGTAAATATTAGGGTCTTAGAAACTCTGTGGGGGTGGGTAGTTCTACTCTGTCCTATAGAGTCTATGAGTCAGAATCTTGACAGTACACAATAGCAGCATAGTTGGGGGCGAGTTCTGGGAAATAAAAGTTTTTATTGTCTACATTTTGATACACCAGTTGCTGTACTTTAGGCTTTCTTCGTTTTTGTCTCGTGTAGCATGCAGCACATAGTTATTAGGGTAGTCAGATTCTCCATTTTGCAAATGAGAGATCTGAGTTTGGTTAAGTGACTCTTTTACCCAAGATTGTCCACAAAGCCAGTAAATGCTACATCTGGTATTTGTGTCCCGGATTGATTCCAAAACTTCACATTTCCTCTCTTAAGTTGTCATAATAAATGCTTTATATCGACAGTCCAAGAAGTCATTAAGATGTAGGTCATTTTATGGCTTCAAACTTTATTATTAAAACCGAATAGAATAATTTCATAGATACGTAAGTTGTTTTGAATGTTGTAATGCTTTCATATATAGTGTAAGCATTAAGTTTACTGTATGCTCCATCCCAGATAATTCCTCAGTGTAATATGAAACAGTTTCCATAAGCTGAATCTATGCACAGGTTCCTGAGAGCCTTACAGACTCTTGTTTAAAGCCAGATCTTCATTGTTAGGAAGCAAGTGGTTTTGTCTTTAATAAGTATCACTTTCGCCTGTCAGAATGTAAGATAGGCTTTTATGCCTTGTTTTTTGCCACTTTAAGTTAGCCAACACACAAAACCATTTACTTATAAAATGAAATGATATCAAAATTAATATTTTTTATTTTTGTTTAATTTTAGCACTTTTCCAGCCATTAGCTCCAGGTTCCCGAGAATTTGAAGATGTTTTAAACGTTCTCCATTCATCTTACCTTGAACCAACTTCAGTAGGAAATTTTAACTACAAACGAGCTTGCTTGATACATAATGAGCTTTTGGAAAAGGAGGTATGCTTTAAAATAAGTTTTTAAATGACATCTTTTACCTTCGACGTTATTGTTAAGCACTACATCTATCTGCTATATTAAACTCCTGTTGATATGTAATATGAGGGGGCTTCAGAAAGTTTGTGGAAAAAATATATTTTGTAATTCCATTTTACCATCAACTTTTTGAAGTTGCCTCATATATAAAACAACTCTTTTCCCCTTAAAAATTAATCTAAAGTGTAAATACAGCTTACTGTAAAAAGGTTCATTTGTAAACGTTTAGCTGGGCCCTTTCATAATTAATTTATTTGGAATTCATGTTAATTTAATTGAATGGCATCTGTACTAGTATATTTTATCTAAATTGGAAGGTACCTGATGAAATTAAACCTGTATTTTTCTTGCTGTTGTTGTTAAATGCCATCGAGTTGGTTCTGATCCATAGCAACCCTGTATAGGGTTTCTGAGGAACAGCTGGTGAGCTTGAACTGCCAACCTTGCAGTTCAAAGGCATTTACAGTCTGATGCATTAACCCACAGTGCCACACCAGGACTCTGTATTTTTCTTAGAGTGTACTTATTTGTTCTTTGATGTAGAAAAGGCCAGTATGTGTAATTCTGAGGTAATATAGATGAAAAGTTTAGAAATATTTCATTGGTATTTTTGGAGGACATGAAATACTAATAATTTTATACTTTTACAAGTTGATTAATATGGCCCTGGCTTTGTAGTGGTTTATAGTAGGGGAGGTACCCAAGATCAGCAGTACGAATCTACCAGCCACTCTGCAGGAAAATGGTGAGGCTTTCTGCTCCGGTAAAAATTTACAGCATTGGAAATCCTGTACAGATTCGTTATCAAGAGACTCGAAGACACACCACCACCACCACCACCAACAACAACAACTTTGAAAAGGCCCCTAAAGGGGAAGAATGTTGCTCGATCCTAGACAAAATTAAAGCCTTGGTAGTTTGATGTAGTTGCGTGGTATGATAGGGATTATTACTTTTCTGAAGAAAATATACTCTAAAGATTCATTAATTATATTATTAAAGATCAATAATGTTGAATACAGCATATAAAGTTGGTAGATATGGATTCCACATTTTGAATACATGGCCAAGAGCTGAGAGGAGGGCTTCATAAAGCCCCTTGTGTGTGTATGTATATATAGTATCTGAAAATGAAAGATGGCAGTTTAGTATAATTTATGGTTTACATGGAGAAAAGATTAACACTGTCAAAGAGTTAATTTTGCTTGGATCCACTCTCAACGCTCAGAACCGTCAAGAAATCAAAGGACTTACTGCACTGAGCAAGTATACTATACAAGCCCTGCAAAGTGTTCAAGAGCAAAGATGTCATTTTGAGGTCTAAGGTGCTCCTGACCCAAGCCATGGTATTTTCTGTAGTCTCATATGCGTGTGAAAAATGGACAGTGAATAAGGAAGACTGTAGAAGAACTGATGCATTTGAGTTACGGGTTTGCAGAAGAATATTCAAAAGTACCATGGATTGCCAGAAGAACAAACAGATCTGTGTTGAAAGAAGTACAGCCGAATGCTCCTTAGAGGCCCGGATGGTGAGACTTCATCTCTAGTACTTTTGATACATTATCAGGAGGGACCATTCCCTGAAGAGGGTGTTACACTTTGTAAAGTGTAGGGTCAGCAAAAACCAGGAAGACCTCCAACGAGATAGATCAGCACAGTGGCAGCTGTAGTGTGCACAAGCATAACAACGATTATGTGGATAGTACAGGACTGTGGACTGTGTTTTGTTCTGTTGTGCTAAAGATTGCTATATTGGAACGGACTCGGTGTCACCTAACAATAACAGTAACAATGTGTTTAGACTAATTTTTTTTATCTTAGACGTGTTTATAGAGCATATTGATGCATGTGGCATTGAGTATAGAGTTATAAAAAACTAGGTGCGTTCATAATCTAGTGCTTAGTCACTTAACAGAGAAATTATTAAACCTTCTGATACATGCAATGGAGTCCTAGTGGTTAACACACTGGACTGCAAGGTTGATTTGAACCACAAGTTCTGCGGTTCAAGCTCACCAATAGCTCCTTGGAAACTCTATATAGGGTCACTGTGAGTCAGAACTGGCTTGCTGGCACTTAACAGCAGCAACAATGCATGCAATATACCATTCTAAGAAAAATAAGAGATACAGAGATAACCAAAACATGTGGGAAAGTTGAAATGTGTAAAATTTTAATAGAAATTTAGTTAAAATTGAGGAACACTATTTGTTTGATTATATTTAGTAAAGAACCAGTTATAATGGAAAATGAAAATTTGAAGGCTGAAATTATAGTAAGGGAAAATGTAGTTTCTTTATACTCTGGTAGGCTTACAATCTTGGAAATAGAATTCCTGAAACTCTTAGTTTGAAAGTGTAGTCACACTAAGTAGTTACAGGTTTAATTTTGTTTAGTTCACAGAAAAGCGAAGAGAATTGAAGTTTGATGGTCGCTTAGATAAGGAACTTTCAGAATCCTATGCATTTTTAATGGTTGATCGACACCAGGTGAGTAAATCCTATAAAAAAATAATTAAAAGATATTTATGTTATACATAAAGTTACTCATTTGCAATTATTCTGTACTGTACTTGACAATATGGAGCACTGTGGGTTAATGTGCAGGACTGCAAAGTTGGTTTAAAATGAAAGGGTGGTTGTTCAGGCTCACCAGCTGTTCCTTGGAAACCCTAAACAGGGTCTCTATGGGTCAGAAATGACTCGATGGCACTTAACAAGAACAAACATTTGACAGCTGGAGTCCTGGTGTTGCGCTGTAGGATAAGCATTGGACTGCTAACTGCAAGGTTGGAGGTTTATATCCACGAGCCGCTCTTTGGAAATCCTATACAGGGATTGAGTTGGAACCAACTCAGCGGTACTTGAGCCCAACAACATACTTGACATCTGTAAACTATCATTTTGTAGATATATAAATGGAAGAAATTATTGACTGGAACTAGGTGCTTCATTGTTTGTAATTTGTTTTTTTCTAACTAGGTGCTTCATTGTTTTTAATTTATTTTTTTCTAATATGCTCACTTATTCTCTCTGACCAGCCCTATTTTGTTGTCTTAGAAATGTATTTGATCACTAATAATTTTCACTTTATTACAAAATTTTTTTTTATCTTAGATTGAATTTATATGCTTGGGAAACATTTCCTCATTTCTCTCTGCCCTTACTTGACTATGTTTGTGTGTAGTTGCTTTCTTTTTAAATATTTAGCTAGTTGTGGCTTTACAGGATAAGCGCTGGACTGCTTCCCACAGGGTCAGCAGTTGAAACCCACCAGCCTCTCCTCGGAAACCCCTATATAGGGTTCTTATGAGTAGGAACTGACTTGATGATACTTAACAAAGTCTATTTAAAAGCGGGGAGAGTACTTATATATTTCAATGTCAGGAATTCAGAGTATGTATTTAAGGTCGGTGCTGTTAATGCACTGGACTGCAAAGTCAGTTTGAACTGCAAGGTCAGAGGTTCTGGCTCACGAGCTGCTCCTCAAAAACCTTATGTTGTTGTTAAGTGCCGTCGAGTTGATTCCGACCCATAGCGACCCTGTACAGGATTTCCTAGGGTGTAAATCTTTACAGGAGTAGAAAGCCTCATCTGTCTCCCGCGGAGCGGCTGGTAGTTTTGAATCGCTGACCTTAAGGTTCGCAGCCCGATTCGTAACCACTATGCAATGGGTTGGAACTGACTCCACAGCACTTAGCAACAACATGCAAGGTCGGCAGCTCAGGCTTACCAGTTGCTCTTCGGAAAGCCAATATAGGGTCATGATGAGTTGGAACCAACTCAGTGTGTCTTAATAACAACAACGTCACAACCTAGTGTGTACAAAAGTGTTTTTAATGAGTTAATACTACAGTTAATACATACAAAAATGAAATTTTAGTTTGACAGCTCTCACATAAATTGGCATATATGTGAAATTTCCACAGTATAGAATACACTGTTGTTGGTAAGTGCCCTTGAGTTGGTTCTGACTCCAGCTAGTCTGTATAGAGTTTCCAAATAGCGACTGGTGAGTTTGAACTGCCAGTCTTGTGTTCTGACTGACCTTGCGGCCCAGTGCTTTATCCCACAGTGCCACATTAGGACTCCACGAGATGTACTTCTTTTTTTTTTTTGGCACTCTGGCTGTAAAATTTATTTTAATCAACTTTTAGGAAAGACAAATAACATCATTTTTCAACATAATCTCCTTGCTTTTCAGTACACTTTGTCCATCTGTCAACAAGCTTTTGTATGCCCTTATTAAAAAATGTTTTAGGTTGAGCTGCGAGCCATGAACGCACCACTGTCTTCACTTCATCAGAGGTAAATCTTCCTCCTTGAAGGGTTGCTTTTAGGGGTCCAAACAGGTGAAAGTCAGATGGAGCAAAATCAGAACTATAGGAAGTATGCTTTAACATATCAAACCGAAGTTTTTGCAGAGTGTCTACAGTGTGGGTAGAGGTGTGTGGACGTGCATTGTCGTGCATAATCACAAAGCTCTTGGATAGCACTCCTCTGCATTTAATCCAAAGTTTAGGCTTCAGTTCTTCAGTGAGCATCTCACTGTAAAGAGCACTATTAACTGTTAAACCTTTTCCTTGATGCTATTATTGTTGTTAAGTGCTGTGTTGTTGGTTCCAACTCACAGTGACTCTGTATAGGGTTTCCGAGGAGTGGCTTGTGGTTCACATCCACATAGCTGTCTAACGCTTATGCTACAGTGCCACACCAGGACTCCTTTTTCTTGATAGTGTTTTAATACTGGCCCTTGCAAATCCCAGAACACTGTAAACATCCGTTTTCCAGCTGATGACTAACTTTGGAACTTTTTCTTTGTTGGTGACTAACGATATTTCCATTCCATACTCTTGCTATTTACTCTCAGGCTTGTACTGATGAATCCATGCCTTGTCACCAATAACAGTTTTTTTTTAAGTTTTGTGGATTGAGGGAAAGTTTACAGGGCAGGCAGATCATCAGTTTTACATTCAACAAATCATACACCTTATTTCATTACAATGATTATAATCCCCTACATGTACCATCAGTTAACAGTATTTCTCTCTATTCACTTTAGTTTTTTAAAAAAACAAACAAAAAAACCACTCAGGCATATGTAATAATTTACACATCCAAAGGGCATATTCTGCAATCTGCCTCCTGACCACCATCTCTAGTCCCTCTCTTCCCATGAATCTAGAGTCCTCAGCCGCTCCCTCTCTCCATGTCCCCATCTCTGCCTCTGTCTCTTGCATCGCTGCTTCTCTGGATAGGGTTCTGCTTTCTGTTTGTGCTCTTCTCCCTTGATGGTCCTAGGATCCTTTGTTTCTGGACTGTAAGATTAACCACTCCCCTGTTTCTGTTACAAACCTTCTACCTTTATAGTTGTGACAGTGGCAGTTAGTCAGGATAACAGTTATTCACTTGAATCATACGAATCTTATCCCCATCTCTTTTCACCACACCCATCTAGACAAGATGAAATCTATTCAGTGGGGATGCTTTCTTTCCCTGCATACTCTTAAACTAAATTCCTTCTTGAAACCTTGTAAGCCAGTCACTTTGTGCCTTTATCGCTTCATTTTAGGTAGCCAATGTCTTAAGTTGCCAGTCCCTATCTACCCTGTGTACAGAGGGGAAAGCATTGATACTTGATGTGAAGACTCCTTCCCTCTCTGTTGATATTTAGAGTTAACTACCTCTATGAGTACAGGCCAGGTTCATCAAATTGTAGCAATTTATCCTTGTTTCATTTATGGGAAAAAAAAAAAATTTTAGTTTTTTTGGTAATCTTCCTCTAGCTGAATTTTGATTATCAAGCCATCGAGGCTAGGTCATATGGGTACTGTTTGCAAGTTTGGGTGTTCTTGTGCATCTCCCCTCACTTCATATCAGCTGGATGCTTCACTCTCAACCCGACGTTTCTTTCTATCCCACTTAAGTGTCTATTTTACAATAGTAGGCAAGGGAAACCAATATTCATAAGATAGTCAAGCATTTTAGTATTATTTCCCCCTTTCAAGCTATACCTAGATTCCTGTATCACAGAGCCCTGTTGTTCCAAGGTTGAGCATGCGGCAGTATTTACCTCTGTCCCACTTAGGCGATGCAAACCTGTCTCAGTGTTCCCCTATCTATCTTGTTCTTCTGCCTCCTCCCACTTCATGTATTGCCCTTCCCAACACCCAAACTAAACCCTCCATCCCAACCCCACTATTGTGGTTACCTTATATTTATTACATTAACTCTTTCTCCATTTAAAACAATCTATTTTATCCTGTAATCTACCTGACCTTCCCACCACCTGGATCTCTGTTCCTCTGTGTTTACCTTCTTTCACAATGTAATTGTTTTGATCTTAGACTGACCTCCCAGTTCCTCTGTTCTTATAATTTCATTCTGTTCTTGACTCTTCCATTTGTCAATTGAGTTCTGGGTGATGCTGTCATGTACGTCATTCTCTAGTTGTCTGTTCTTGTTGGTTCTCAGTCCACAGAACTTCCTTTAGGATGTTTTTCATAGCAGGGTAGGCTTTGGCAAAATCCCTTAGCTTCTGTTTATCCTAGAATGTTTTGATTACACCATCGTATTTGATTGACAGCTTTGCTGGGTAGACGATTCTTGAGTGGCACTTTTTTTCTTTCAGGGTTTTATATATGTTTCCCCATTGCCTTCTTGACTGCATGGTTTCTGTTGAGAGATCTGAGCTTAATCTGATTTGCTTGCCCTTGTATGTTACACTTCTCTTTTCCCTAGCTGCTTTCAGGATTCTGTCCTTATCTTTGATTTTGGAGAGCTTGATTATTATATATCTTGGTGATTGTCTTTTAGGGTCAGTTCTTCCTTGGGTTTGTTAAGCTTCTTGAATGCTTATCTTTTCACTTTTCATGATGTTAGGAAATTTTTCTTCCAGAAGCTCTTCAATGATCTTCTCTTTGGACTTGGTGACTCTTCCTGTTCTGGAATTGCAATAATTCTTAAGTTATTCCTCTTCATGTTGTCCAACATGAATCTTAGGCCTACTTCAGATTTTTTTATCCTTTTTTGTGTTTGCTTTTCTATGTTAGTAGTGTTGAGAGATTTACCTTCTAGCTCACAAGTTCTGGCTTCTATCTCTACAATTCTACTCCTTTGCCCTTTCAGTGTATTGTCCATTTCTGATAGTCTGTTATTAATCTTTTGGACGTCTTTCTGTAGATTTTGAAGTGTTTCCAATGTGTATCTACTTTATTGGATTGTTTCTGTAGCACTTTTCCTGACTTTTTCCTTATTTTTCTCAACTCCATTGTATAGTATTTTGATACATTTTATAATCATTTTTCTTAATTCCTTCTCAGGCATTTCCAAAGCTTGCCCATCTTCCAGTGTGGAGTGTAGGTCTACTTCCAGCTTATTTGCCTCATTCACTGTATCTCGTTTCTGAACATGTGCTGAAATGGTCATCTGCTTCTGGTTTTTGGGCATATTCAGGAGTTATCTATGGCCTTAATACTTAGATAGGTGTGTGTTTTGGTATTTTTTATGCTTTCTGATTGCCTCCAGGTATATGTGATCAGGAGATGGGCTTTCCTTTTTGCTCTTCTTCCTGAGAAATTTCAAGATGCCACTGTTTGTCATTGTGATGTAACTCAGGATTTAATTTTCGTCCTATTTCCTTTTCAGTCTGCCTGTCCCAATCCACAATCCCCGTTCAGGCCTTTTTCCTAGTGATAAACAGTTCAGGGTTGGCTGTTGCCATTTTGCACTGCCGTTTGGTTTTAAGTGGAAACTGCCACTAAATTTCGAGGCAATCTGTGCGCATGCGTAGTAGAACCCTCCGGAGGTGGGGGTGGGGTATCCACTTACTCAGGCACCTCCTCTAGTCACCTGAATGGAGGTGCACAGATAACAAGAGACCAATGAACAGACCAAAAATATGTATATATATGATGTCCACACCTTTATCTCCGTGGTTGTGTCAGGCATCCATGGCGTATCTGATCCTTCCTCCGCTTAGTCTCGCTCAAGATGGTGGCTCCAGGAGCAGCTGAGCGTCTTAAATTAGAAAGCAGTGGCTTTCTTGCTTCTGCTACAAATTCCCCTAGCTGTAAGCCTTCCAACCTTCTAAATATTCCTTTATATGTGGTTCAGAGTTCTGGGACCATCCCCTGAGCTTGCTTGGTCTGGTATTCTGTGTTGTTGCTGACGGAGCTCCTCACTGCACTTCTGCAGTCTCCGCCATCTTCAGAATATACTTCTTGATGTTAAGTGCCATCAAATCAGTACTGACCCATAGAGAACCTTTATAGGGTTTCCAAGGAGTGGCTGATGAGCTTGAATTGCAGGCTTTGCAGTCCAGCACATTAACCCACAATGCCACACTAGTACTATCCAGAATATACTAGAGAACTTAAAAAATAAGGCAAAAGTGGAATGAAAAGGTAACGGAATATTTTAAAGACCACTTTGAATCCCTCTTAATGTGGCGTGAAACCTGATACAGGTTTGCTGTGGGTCGGAACTGACTTGATGACACTCAACAACAGCAATACTATGTAGTTTAAAGAGCTTTGGTAGTGTAGTGACTACTAGTCTGGCTGCTAACCTCAAGGTCAGTAGTTCAAAACTACCAGCTGTTCTGTGAGAGAAAGATGAGGCTTTCTGCTCCTATAAAGATTTATAGCCTCGGAAATGCAATACAGGGTTGCTCTGAGTCGGAACCGACTCAATGGCATGTAACCACCACTAATACCAATGTGCAGTTTGGGGTCCTGGTATGTCGCTGTGGGTTAATGCACCAGAATGCAAAGTGCGTTTGTACTGCAAGGTTAGCAGTTCAAGCTCACCAGCTCCTCCTTGGAAACCCTTTACAGAGTTGCCTTGGGTCGGAACTGGCTCGACGGCACTTAATAATAACAACAAATAAGAAGTTTAGATATTACTTAAAAATTTTTATAGATTATCTTTGCAATTTTGTTGTTGTTACAAATATGAATGTTTCTTTAACATTTTGATTGGTTGTTTTCTGACACTGCAAAAGACAGTTAAAGAAATTATTGCAAAACTTTACCAGAGGCAGTGCAGTGTGTTAATCGTTGGGCTACTGCCTGAGATGTGAGCAGTTCAGACTAACCGAGCTACCCCTTGGGGGAATAAATCAGTCTGCTTCTGTAAACATTTATAGCTTCAAAGCCTATAGAGCCATTCTACACTGCCTTTATAGGGTCACTGTGAGTTGGAATCAACTCTACCAAAGTGGATTTGCTTTTTTGTTAAGTAGCTATTGAAAATTCAGTTTTTGCTGAGTTGATCATGACTCACAGCGCTCCCACATGTGTTAAGACTGGAGCTGTGCTCTATATGTAATTTCAAAATTCCTTAAAGTCTAAAAGGACTGACATTTCTTGGTTCCTCTGCTTGTTTATTATGATTTGAGTGAATGTTACAGAGCTAATTGGCTTTCCATTCAACAATTCATAGACATTTAATTTCATCACGTTGATTACAATACCCACAACATACAAAAATGTAACAACATTTTTACCACGTCCTTCCTTTGTTTTTCCATTTGCATATCTTCTTTCCTATCCATTCCTGCCCTCTGTGGCTGATTGTTCTAAGGAGTTCATGCCTCCCTGGTGTTACTACTTTTCATGCTATAGGACTTTTGTTGTTTGACTGTAAATTGAGCCATGGGATTATTATTTTCTATTTTGTTCTACATTTTTCTCCCACTCTATCCAGGATCCTCTGTCCAGGATCCTTTTACTGTCATCTCTTTCAGAGCAGTCAAACTTTTGCAAAGTTTCAATGTTGAGTGTGATTGTAAGCTAGTAAGTGTTTTGTTTGTTTGTAGGTTCAAAGCATATGTGAAAAAGGATTACAGGTGGGACAATCCAAAATAACAATTCTTGGCAGTCCTTCCATGGGTAATTATTAATATTTGTATTTACATGCTTAATATTAAGTTGCCATTTAAAAATGTACTATCCAATAAAATTTTTCTGAAATCTTGGTACAATTGAATTAGGGTACTCTTTGTCATATACCCAGAAAATTTATAGCTTCTAAAGTATTAAATTAGTTTGTTTCTGGTTTTATGTATTTCAAGGTGATCAAGATTACTTTTTTAAACCTTCTTAGTCTAGTCCTGGTAATTTTGAACAGTTTCATTAATTCCATGTATTTTTTTCTGGTTTTATTTTTTGTTCTGGTTATATATCAGCTATTTTTATCATCCTTAAATTTCTTGAGAAAGATGTCTTTTTATCTCTTTTATTACTAGCTTAATTATTTAGAATTTTTAGTGTTCATATCCTACTTACTCAGAATTAAATTATTTCTTTTTCCTGTTTACTAGGTATCTATCTTTCTCGATATGCCGATTTATTACAAGCCAATCCTTTGGAAGCTGGAGCAGTGGGTGATGTTATTATTTTTAAAATCATGAAGGTAACTTTGACTCTTACATTTCATATATTAAAACATATAATAAGGATTTTAGTTAGTTGGCTCTAAGTTTTTAGAGGTTTGATTAAATTAAAAATATGTGCTTGCTGATAGTTGGTATATAAAGATGCTTTTTAAAAAAATTTTTTTTACTGTGGTTTGGGTTAAATTTGTTTTCCACTCCATAATTTATATACATTTTGTTTTCTGGCACCAGTTATATTCCCTTTAATGCAGCAGCACTTTTCCACTTCCTTCTTGGGTCACTGTGTTTGTTCACCCATCTTTCCTGCCCTTTCCTGCCTTCTGAGCTGTATTTTTGGACACATGCCACCATTTTTGGTCTCATATGTTTGATTGTTTTGAGGAGCGCATTCCTCTTGTGTTACCATTCATTGTACAGGCTTGTCTGCTATTGGGTTTAACTCCCAGAACTTGGTTCAGATTCATGTTTAAAGGCTGTCTAAGGACCAAGAGCTTGGGGATTCCATCAGTCTCTGTGAGACTAGTAAGTCTCATCTTTTTTGATGTTGTATTTTGTTATATATATATACATATGTGTTGTTTTGACTCTGTCCAGGACCTGTTGTGTTCCTGAACAGAGTGGTAAGTAGTGGTAGCTGGACACTCTCTAGTTCTTGTAGTATGTGGCTAGTAGAGACTGTAAATCATGTAATCCATTATTCTTTTGGATTGTTTACTTGGGTCTTTGATTTTCTTTATTTTCCCCCTTTGGATGGGAAGAGACCAATTCTTGGATTGTAGATGGTCTTTTTTAAAAAACAATTTTTTTAAACAACATGTTTGTTTATTCAAACAGGAATATACCCATGGGTTTCCAAAGGTTCAAAGCAAATTCCATTTCCATTTTTCTCTGAATTTTTTTTTTTGGCTTGCTATTATGAGCTGAATTTACAACTCATTCTTCTCCAAGTACCTTGGTCTCTTCTTTTCCAGACACTTTCATCTCCTTGCTGTTCTCCAAATACTCAAGGTGTATACTTTTTTTTTTAATGTTTTCTTGTGATTATGTGATAGTTTACATGGGAGGACATTAATTTTACATTCATCCTATCGTATAGTCTTTCATTGCCATGGTTACAATCCCCTCCATGCATCACCAGCCAACAAAAGAGTACATCCTACAAGCCCTCTTTCCCCCCCACCCCACCCCACCAGTCGTTAGCACACAGGCCCTCTCCCCCACTGGGTCCAGAGTCCCCAGCTGCTCCATCTCTCCACGTCATCATCTCTGCCTCCATCTCAGGATCACTGCTTCTCTGGGTAGGGTCCAGCTCTCTGTTCTTCTCCCTTCATGGTTCCAGGGATCTCCACTCCTAGCCTGCAAAGTTAATCACTCTCCGCCTTGCCAAAAAATATCTACTTTTACATTTAACAACCCTCACAATCAGTCCTGGTAACAATTATTCACCATTGTATCACAAGAGACCTATCTGCATTTCCTTTCATCAGTCCTGCCTAGACAGATTGGATACTACTCAGTGGAGATTCTACCTTCCTTCATGCCCTCTGATTATAGGTTCCCTCTTGAAAGCTTGTAAGCCAGTCACTTCTTGCCTTTGTAGCACCCCCATTTTGGATAGCCAGTGTCCAAGTTGCCCATCCCTGTCCACTCTGTGTGTGGAGGGGGTTGTAATGATCCTTGCTGTAAAGATTTGTTCCCTCTTCTGAGCTACTACATCCATTGATGTAGGTCAAGTTCATCAAATTGTATCAGATTAGTCTTTTTTTCCTCTTCTTTGTTCTAGTTGTGCTCTGATCATCCAGTCCTTGAAGCCAGGTCAAGTGGGTATTATCTGCAAGTGTGGGTACTCTTGTGGCTCTGCCCTCTCTTCTTATCAGCTGGACACTTCACTCTCCACTCCAGTCCTCCATGGTTATATCACTGACTCTGGGCCCAAGAGTCCCCAGGTCTTGCCACACTACTGGCCAACTAGGTCTCCACCTGTGTTCACAGGAGTTTATTGAACGTTGTAGGGCTTAGCTCGCAGCTTCATAGCTGTTTTTCCCTCACTTACCCTTGTCAGTGGTGAATGTGGTCACCAATCAGAGCATGTACTCCCATTGAGTCTTAGTCTTGGAAGGGGGTTTACTCTGAGGGAACCCGACCCCTTGCCTTGATATCTCTCCTGGGCAAACAACATGCTTGTTCTTGTAGTAACAGTCTGTCTGCTTCTATTGTTTTGTATTTTACCTGTCAGTCTTTTCTTTCAAGAGGTAGCTTCTGATCTTCTAGCCGCTCCAGGCTGGTCTGCCCATCCTCTCGGGGAAATTTCCAATCGCTGAAGATTCTGGATGCTGTTCAGGATTCCACCAATAGTCTTATGTAATGCAGAGGCTGTGATAGTTTCCATGGGAGAACATTAGCTTTACACTCATCGTATCGTATATTGTTTCATTGCCATGGTTACAGTCCCCTCCATGCATCATCAGCCAACTAAAGGGTATACCCGGCAAGCCTGCCCCCCGGTTGTCAGCACACAGCCCCTCTCCCTCTCTGGGTCTAAAGTCTCCAGCTGCTCCATCTCTCCCCATCATCGTCTCTGCCTCCATCTCTGGCATCACTGCTTCACTGGGTAGGGTCCCATACTCGTCTCTTCTCCCTTGATGGTCCCAGGGACTTGCACTCCTAGACTGCAAAGTCAATCGTTCCCCTCCTTTTTGCTACAAAATGTCTGCCTTTACATTTCCGACCCTTAGAATCAGTCCTGATAACAATTTACTATTGTATCACAAGAGACCTATCTACATCTCCTTTAATCAGCCCCTCCCAAACAGACTGGATACAACTCAGTGGAGATTCTACGTTCCTCCACGCCCTCTGGATCTAGGCTCCCTCTTGAAAGATTGTAAGCCAGTCACTTCTTGCCTTTGTAGCCCATCCCCCCTCCATTTTGGGTAAGCAATGTCCAAGTTGCCCATCGCTGTCTACTCTGTATGGAGGGGGTGGAAATGATTCTCACTGTAAAGATTTGTTCCCGCTTTTGAGCTACTGCATCCATAGGTATATGTAGATGGTCTTTTGAAGGTTTTAAAATCCCAGTTGTTCCACATCAAAGCTGTGTTTATGAACTATGTCAATTGATTTAGATGTCTACCAAGACTATGGTCCCAAGCTCTTAATTCCACAGGGTGCTTAGTTACGGCTAAGAAATTTTTATAACTTTGCCCTCTCTATGTTCTACTGTGGAGTCCTAGTGTGGCACTGTAGGATAAGTACTGGACCACAAGGTTGGTTTGTGCTGTAAGATCTGTGGCTCAAACTCAACCAGATGCTTCTTGGTGGTAATGTGCCCTGGAATCGATTCGACTTATAGCGACCCCATACAGGGTGTCCGAGCCTGTAAATCTTTATGGGAACAGAAAGCCTTATCTTTCTGCTGAGGAACAGCTTCTCATTTCGAACTGCTGACCTTAAGGTTCGCAGCCCGATTCGTAACCACTATGCTGCCAGAGACATCCTATATAGGGTCACTGTGAGTCTGAACCGATTTGAAGGCACCAAACAATAGCATGCTCTACTATATTCATGGATATATTTGCTGAATATATAATTACACATGTAGAAATATCCTCTGTCAAAGCTATATATATACTTGTGGGGGTACTCCCATGTGACATCTAAACACCTGGTCAGCTTGCATATGTATCCACTCAAATTAATGTTTTTCTTAAATTGTCATAGGATTGTATATGTAATTGCTCTTGTTGTTTTTAACTCTTATGTACACACCTTCCAATATCTTTCTTTGCTTTGGTCTTAGTGTGCTAACCTTCTTATTGTGTATTGCTTTTTTATTCAAATTAGTACTTGTGCACTATCTAGTTAGTGATTTTTCCTCCTTTCCCATCTTATTCTTGATAACAACCAAAGAATGTTTCTTTCTTTGTGTAAACCATTTTTGATTGTTAACAATGATTCATACAATATTTATATTTGTCCTTTTGTGAGTGAGTCGCATCACTCTTCATAATGTCCTCTGGGCTTAGCCATGTTGTAAGATGTTTCATGAATTCATAATTATTCTCTGTAACATTGCATAGTATTCCATTGTGTTTATGTACCATAGTTTGTTTTTTTTTATTTCATTCATCTGTTGATGGGCACTTATGTTGTTGCTATCTTTTTGCAATTATGAATTCTATTACGATGTACATGGGTGTATATATTATATATTCATGTCATAGCTCTTGTTTCTTTAGGATATAGAGAGAGCTCCAGAAAGTTCATAAAAAGTTCCATTATCTTTTACTTCCATTTTTTTATGAACTTTTTGAAGTCCCCTTGTATATCCAGTGGTGGAATTGTTGGTTCATAATGTATCGCCATTTGTAAGTTTTTAAAGAAGCTTCATACTGTTAAAGGAGCTGTGTTAGTGTAGTAGTTACAAATTGGGCTGCTCAGCTCAAGGCCAGCAGTTCGAAACTACCAGCCATTCCCCAGAAAAAGAGATGAGGCTTTCTTCTCCTGTAAAGATTTACAGCCTGGAAACCCTATACCGAGTCTCTCTGAGTTGGAACTGACTCCATAGGCACATAACCATCATACCATTTACCACTGTGTGGTTATACCACTTAACAGTCTCATAAGCAGTGTGTGAAAGTTCCAGTCTCCCTACACATATCCCAGAATTTGCTGTTTTATATTATTTTGATCGTTACTATTGCTGAGGTAAGATGTCTTGTCAAGATTTTCATTTTTCTAAAAGCTAAAGATTGTCGGCATTTCTTACTGTATTTATTGCCTGCCTGAATGTGTATTTTGGTAAAGTATCTCTTCATGTCCTTTGCTCATTTTTTAATTGGATTGTTTATCTTTTTGTTAGTAAAAGCTGATGTTTTCTATAGATTTTAGAGATTGGTTCCTATTCAGATGGTGGTGGTGGTTGTGTGCTGTGGAGTCGGTTCCAACTCATAGCGACCCTGTACAGGGTTTCAGTACAAGAAGCTGGGTTCTATGAAGAAAAATGTGGTGTCAGGATTGGAGGAAGACTCATTAACAACCTGCGATATGCAGATGATAGATACAACTTTGCTTGCTGAAAGTGAAGAGGACTTGAAATATGTACTAATGAAAATCAAAGAGCACAGCCTTCGGTATGGATTGCATCTCAATGTCAAGAAAACAAAAATCCTCATCACTGGCCCAATAAACAACATTCTTATCAACGGAGAAAAGATTGAAGTTGTCAAGGACTTCATTCTTCTTGGATCAACTATCAACATTCGTGGAAGCAGCAGTTGAGATCAGATGACGTATTGCATTAGGCAAATCTGCTGCACAGGAACTTTTTAAAGTGTTGAAGAGCAAAGATGTCACCTTGAGGACTAAGGTGCGCCTGACCCAAGCCATGGTATTTTCAATAACCTCATATGGATGCGAAAGCTGGACAGTGAATAAGGAAGATCATAGAAGAATTGATGCCTTTGAATTGTGGTGTTGGAGGAGAAAACTAAAAGTGCCATGGATTGCCAAAAGAACTAATAGATCTGTTTTGGAAGAAGTGCAGCCAGAGTGTTCCTTAGAGGCCAAGATGGCCAAACTTCGTCTCTCATACTTTGGACATATTGTCAGGAGGGAACAATCGCTGGAGAAGGATGTCATGCTGGGTAAAATGGAGGATCGAGAACAAGAGGAAGACCCCCAACAAGATGGATCGGCCAGGTGGCATCATTGATGGGGTCAAGTGTGGCAGCGGTAGTGAGGTTGGCCCAGGATCGGACATTGTTTCGTTCTGCTTTGCATGGGGACGCTATGAGTTGGTTCCGACTCGATGGCACCTGACAACAACAACAACATATCTTTACCGGAGCAGATTGCCTAATCTTTCTCCCGCAGAACAGCTGGTAGTTTCGAACTGCTGACCTTGCGGTTCACAGCCTGATTTGTAACAACTATGCTACCACAGCTCCTTTAGTCGGATAGGTTTTTGTAAAAAAAAATTTCCCCCCAGTTTGTAGGTTTTCTTCTTATTTTTTAGAGAAGCTAGTTTGGTGTGCATAAGTGTTTAAGTTTTAGGATATCCTAGTCATTTTGTGTAGGAGGCCTGGTGTGGCGTTGTGGCTTAATGCGCTATTCTGTAAGGTTCTTTGAACCTCAAGGTCGGTGTTGGTGGTTCAAGCTCACCAACTACTCCTTGGAAAACCTATACAAGTTAACTATGGACTGGAACGGACTTGACAGTCCTGAACTACAACATTTCATTTATCTTATGCTGTTGAATTTTAAATTTTATTTGATAACTATTTATGCCAAAAATTAGGGCTCCTAAGTTTTCCATATTTTTTCTTAGTTTTAGGTTTTATATTTAAACCTTTGAACCATCTTCAGTTTGTTTTTGTATATGGTGTGAAGTGTATGGGTCATGTTTCATTTTTCTGTAAATGGATATCTAGTTTTCCCAGTTCCATATGCTAAAGGGATTGTCTCTTCCTCATTTAATGGATTTCAGCCCTTTGTCAAAGACCTTTCTCTTTAGGTGGAGAGAATTACTTCTAGGTTCTCAAATCTGTTGACTGGTACATGTATCTATCATCAGTTGTACCAATGTCAGGCTGTTTTACTACTTTGGTCTTGTAGTAGGTTCTGAGATTGGGAAGTATGAGGCCTTCTACTTTGTTCTTCTGTAGTAATGTTTTGCTTAACCAGATTCTGTCCTTTCTATGGAGTCCTGGTGTGGTGGCTGTAGGGTAAGCACTCGATTGCAAGGTTGTCTTGATCTGCAAGGTCAGTGGTTCAAATTCAACAGCCACTCCTCATATAGCTTATACAGTGTCGCTGTGAGTCAGAACTTACTCAATGGTATTTAACAACAACCACAATCCTTTCTGGTATAAAGTTGATGATTAGTTCTTTCCATTAGAAAGATATGTTTTAAAGTGGTTTATTTGTCATTTGTGATCTAATCTAATAATACTTAATGATCTTTAGAGTTTAAGGAAAGCAGACAGTGTGTTTAATAATGTAATATAGTTTAGTGAAAAGTGTTGTGAATACAATTTTTATTTTCTTGTTAACATCAATTTTTTTCAGTGTTTAAAGTCTGCTTAATATTACTTCTTCAATACTGATAATGTTGGATTTGCTTTATTATCGGATTTTAGAGATGATTGATAAAGAAATATTTTATAATGTTAATGTTATGCAGTTAATAGGTTTGAGTGGAAACTTACCAAGTTTTCTCTATTTTAGGGTAAAATAAAGAGTATATATGACCCCATGGGAGTAAAAAGTATGGAATCTGTGTTAAATAAAAGTGCTTTGGATCCAACACCAAAGCATGAATGTCACATGTCAAAGAATGCTAACAGAATTACTTCACTTTTGGCTTACAGGGCCTATGAGCTTACTCAGGTAGGTGCTTGGAACCATTTTAATTTTATAATTTAATTTCTCTGTGTCACCAGATTTTTCAGAATGTCCCTGCTTTAGTGACTTTTACCATCATACCAGTCTGTACTCTAGTTTCTATACATCACTGCTAGGTAGGTACCTTCTAGACTCAGTTGTCTCTCACTCCTGTTTATTCAGTGTTTTCAATAGCTCAGAACCTTGCAGGAGCTTTTCTGCCGCCTTAGCTTAGTTCTCCCTGCCTGTATAGACAGTGAGCTGCAACCTGGTGTTTGAAGCCTTGGTTTCTCCTGACCTGTAAAGATTACCTGTCCATCCTTAAAACTCCTTGGACTACCTTTATTCTTACTGTTTTGGTAGATACTTTGTTATTAATATTTTCCTAAGATGCAAACTTACCTTAGAATTAATTTTTAAAACTTTATTCACTTGTAATAAGTGTACAGTCACCTACACATATGTAAGAATGCAACATTTGTTGAGATTTCGTTATTGTTCTGTTTTTAGATGATTGTTCTTTTTAACAAACATAAAAGATGTATATATATATATATATGTTGTTAAGTGTTGTCGAGTCAGTTCCGACCCCTAGTGATCCTGTGTAGGGTTTCTGAGGAGTGGCTGATGCGCTCGAACTGCTGACCGTGCAGTTCAAACCAGCCTTTTGGTCCAGCACATTAACCCACAGCGCTACACCAGGACTCCTAAATTAATATAAGGTGCAAATTATTTTAACTAAATTGAGAAGCAGTGTTCTAAAGACATTTCCTGTCACAGACACTGACATGATATTAAATTTTTCAGAAATGAGATCAAATTTAAAGTTCCCACTCGGTACTTTTTACTTTAAGTTAATTTTGCATTTTATTAATTTTAGTATTATTTTTATGAGTATGGCTTTGATGAGCTAAGGCGAAGACCCAGACATGTTTGTCCATATGCAGTCGTGTCTTTTAATTACAAAGATGATGCACAAGCTCCGAAGTTTATTCCGTCATCACGGTAAGACTTATGTATAAGTTTTAGACAGTGTCCAGAATTGTATTATGGCATATGTAATATTCTACTGAGTTAGAAGAAATTATCTTTTTCCTATTTTGAAATTAGAAAAAAAATTTTAATTTGCCTTAATTAATTAGATATTTGTGTTCATGATGATTTTCAAAAGTTCAGGGTGAAGAATAGACACTTGGGCTACATGGAAATAGAAGCTAAAAGTTACTTAAACCTTATCTGACTAACCTTTTTTTCTTGACATTGAAGGTTTATGTAGTTGAGTAAAGTTTTTAGAAGTGAAATTTTGTGTATTACCTATGCTGAAAATAGTGAGCTTCTACAAAAGATGCCTAGGCTCCATTTGAAATCATTTATATAATATCTTTAGATGATATTGTTGTTATGTGCTGTCGGGTCGGTTCCGACCCATAGCGACCCTGTACAGGGTTTCCGAGGGTGTAAATCTTTACGGGAGTAGAATGCCTCATCTTTCTCCTGCAGAGCAGCTGATAGTTTCGAACCGCTGACCTTAAGGTTCGCAGCCCGATTCGTAACCACTACGCTACCAGAGCTCCTTTTAGATGATATTATGCATTTGTAATATTTAAATGCCTCTAGGTAATTCTAGTTTTCAGTCAGCATTGAGTGTCATTATTCAGTTTCTTTCAAGCTCTAAATAGGAAGTAACCAAACACAAAGCTGTACTCTTTCCTTTATCCCATATGGTGATTTCAGGGAATGTATGACATAAGTAGATTTTGTAAATTTGATATATGTAGGTGAAATGTCTACTTATTTTTAATTTGTTACCCATACATATTTGAAGTCATACATAACATCAGTTAATTTAGAAATACTACTGTTTTAAAAAGACATTTCATGAAATGCTTATGTACATTTTTGAGATTGACTTCACTGCCCATTTTCTAGGCCATACTATATTCTATTTGTTTGAAGTAATACTTTTTTATGTCAGTGAATAAAACTGGAAACCATTCATAGCTACAAGTACCAGTTTACATAATAATCAAGACAATGTTTTTTTTTTTCATTTTTTTTTTATGATTCCCATGATATGCACGTTTAGTATGGTACCTTTCAAAACTGATGTTTAAAAGACCTCTGACACTTATGATCATGAAATTATGCCCCTAGGGAAAAGGACTCGCTGATATTTTCTTAGCCTTCTCTTTGATTCTGTAAGATGACCTCCATATCATTTTAAATAAGCATTGATTGTGTATCTTCGCTGTACCTTGAATGTGCCCAAAGTTCTCCTGTCTAATGTCCTCTGCATTTGCTGTTACCTTCCTTTCCCCAAATTTCTGTAAAGTTGACTCCCACATTTTCTTGAGATATCTCCTTAAGGCTCCCCCTATCACTGTTGGCATCCTTAATTTCTTTTTTTAAGCCCCTATCACCTTATGTGTCTGGAGTCCTGGTGTGGCAGTGTAGGATAAACACTAGACTACTTGATTACAAGGTCGGCTATTCAAATTCACCATCCTCTCCTCAGAAACCCTATACAGGGTTTTCAACTCAACGGCAGTTAAAAGAAGCACTTTTTATGTCTCTATTTTCTCCATAGCACTTAAAACTGTTTTCATTTAGTAGATAGTATATTTGCTTTTTGATTGTTAAGTCTTCCTCATCAGATTGTCAGCTCTGTAAAAGCAGGAATTTTATTCTGGTTATCCCTTTGACTTTATTGCTTAGAACTGTGCCTGTTAAATAATTGTTGTTGTTAAATGCTATTGAGTTGGTTCCAATTCATAGCGACCCTGTATAGGGTTTCGGTGGCTGTAAATATATGCAGAAGCAGAACGCTTCATCTTTCTCCTGAGGTGGACTCAAACAACAGACCTTGTGGTTCATAGTCCATTGATTATCCTACAGAGCTATAGTGCTCCCCTGGTAAGTAGTAGGAGCTTAGTAAATATTGAAAGAAATAACAAATATATTTAAATGTTTATTGAGATTGTTTATTTTAAAAAACTCTTTTCTCTTTATTCTGGTGGATATTTTTTGGGAAAAAAAATAGCTTCCTTAAATTTGGAGAATGATAAAAATAGCACTGTGTCTAGATCCTGAATGCTCACTTTCCTGCTGTTAGTAATACATTTCTTTTTTCAAAATTTATTTGTAGATGTAGTAGCTTTAATGCAGATAGAAACACAGGTAAGATGTTTTTCTTTTACTTTTGTAAGTTGAAAGAATAAGTTCATAATAGCAAAACATCAGTAAGTAAATGCTTTGTTTATATTATGAATGAGAATTAAAAAAAAAAGATCTTGACAACACCATGTTTATGATGTAGCATCAACATTTGGTGGTCCAAGGATAATATTTTCTTTAGCGGTTACTGCTACGGGGAATAAAGTTTTTTAACGCTTTAATTGAAAAAATAAAAGTATAGCAGATTGTACATGTCAGCCTTTTAACAATTAAATTTGTCAGAGAGGCTTAGGATTTAGGTGAAATAATCAAAGAAGAAAAAATGTTGATGTTTACTGTCTTCCAAGTGTCTCTGCCATGAAAAGAGAGCTATTAGAAGATACAGAAATAGTGGGCATGTATCTAGTTAACCAGTCTGTGAAGGAAAGAAGAGGGTAGTAATTATATTGTCTTTGTTCCTCGGCTTTCTGATATTGAGGACATTTAGACAGAAAATCTTGTTCTTTGCAGCTGGAATGATTTTCTATAGTGAAAAAGTACCTATAACAAAAACCCTAATATTTGCACTCGCATGTAAATGTCAAACTTTGATTTTTTTTCTTCTTAAATCTTATTTCTAGGTGTTTTTCTGTGTACTTCTAGTAAACTTACATTTATCTCTCTTGGTTGCTGTGACACTGAATTGCATCATTATTATTTTTATTTAGATAAATTTAACTATACCTTGTGGAAAGGCCAGCTTTTAAACAAAGGAAAACTTTTGTGTTCTATTTCTCTGAGATCAGCCACTCGTGCTTTTTTGCCTATCAAGCTGTAAGTATGTTACACGATTAAGAAAATAGCAATTCTTGGTTGCAAATTTTATCAGTTTATTCTTTAGCTTTTCTTTCTAATTTTTTAATATTTAAATTATATTTTGTCTATAATATAAGAACTTAAATATAAATGTTGGGTTTTTTTTTAGAAAAAAGTTGGTTCTGATGACTTTAGAAAGTTTATTAGCAAAATGAGCTTTGTGTTTCTCTGTAACAAGAAAAAAAGAAACCCAAGTCTGTTGCTAGCTAGTTCATTTCAACTCATAGTGACCCTTTAGGACCCAATAGAACTGTCCCATGGGGTTTTCAAGGCTGTAACTTATAGGAATCCAGCTATCACATCTTTGTCCTGCAGAACGACTGATGGGTTCAAACCACCGACTGTATTCAATGCAGCAGAGTACTTTACGCACTTGTCACCAGGGATCCTTGTATTTCTCTGCAGGATAACTAGTCATTAAGTTTTATGGTCTGCATTTTTTCCTTAGTGGTTTTAAAGTTTTATCCTAATTGGATTTTGTGTTTATGTTTTAGCAATTTGAACATGGTAGTTTTAAAAGTACCAGTTCTTTGTTAGAGCTTTGATGTAGTGAGTTTTTAAATATATAGGCTGCCTTCAGTTTTGTGCAATATAGGTTACAAAGATAGCGACTCTACGAGACAAAGTAGAACAACTTCACAGGGGTTTTCAAGGCTGTAAGTCTTTACTGAAGCAGACTGCTACTACGTCTTTCTCCTGTGAGTGGCTGGTGTATTTGAACCGACCACCTTTGGTTAGCAGTCGAGCATTTAACCACTGCCCCACCAGTGCTCCTTTGTGTTAAAGTGTTGTAGTATGCTGTCTAGTCATTTCCAACTGATAACAACCCTGTGTACAGTTTTCAAGAGCAGCTGGTGGCTTTGAACTGCCGACCTTATAATTACCAATCCAGTGCTTATCTTAAAGCACTGCACCAGGGCTCTGTGCTATAAATTTGTTGTTGTTGTTAAGTGCCGTTGAGTCGATTCTGACCCATAGTGACCCTGTATAGGGTTTCCAAGGAGCAGCTGGTGAGCTTGAACCACTAACCTTGCAGTTCAAATGACTTTGCAGTGTGATGCAGAAGCTCACAGCGCCACACCAGGACTCCATGCTGTGAAGTAGGAGGCTGTAAAATGATCTTTTACTTCCTCTAGTAAGCATCAGGCCCTTCTTAAGTGTTTGAAAAAAGACCTGTTGGTATTATGGTTATTAAGCCATGACTGCTAACTGAAAAATCAGGATTTTGAATCTACCAGCCACTCTTGGGGGAAAGATACAGCAGCCTATTTCTGTAAAGAGCCTAACCTTGGAAACATTAGGGGGCAGTTCTAGTCTGTCATAAAGGGCCACTTCACTGACTCTACAACAATGGGTTATTATGGGTAAGGGTTTCAAAATTATTTTAGTAGTTTATAATTAAATTTGCCTTTAATAAAATATGTTTAGTAAAATTGGCTTATAGGAGTGACTTAAAGATGGAAGGTTGGGAATATTGCCAGGCTGTCTATCTCTGTATACATCAGGACTTCCCGTATCGAATCCTCTTTAGCATAAGAAGGGATATTAATAAATATATCCTTCTCCATCATGTTTACTTTTTTTGATAACATTTTTAGAGTAAAAATATAGCTAAGGCAACTATACTTTTTTTTTTTTTTTTTTTTCAGTCCTGAAAAGTTAGATGTTGAAACAGTAATGAGTATTGATCATCTGAAACAGAAAATATCTCCTGCATTGTTTTATAAGGAAATATACTTAGGTCCAAATGAAGGTAAAGTAATTTAATTTTGCTTAAATATATAAGAATAGTCTCAACTTCAATACTTACTTTGTATTTTTTCCAATGGCAGTTTTGAAGAATGGAATGTATTGCAGCCTATATGAAGTCGTAGAAAAAACAAGAGTTGGGAGTAATATGGAGAGTTTACTGCAAAAACTAGAGAGAGAAAAGCTTGTAAGTTTTTAAAATAGTCTTTATCCTCCCTTAGAAATATTTCTTTTTGTAGGTGATCATACTGTTATTTCAGTTCTTTTTATTTTTGCCTTTTAAAGTACTGCAAGTTTTTTTGCTGTTAGCATTTAGTAAATGATGATTACTATGCATCTAGTATACTTCCTTTTGGCCATGACACTAGACTTGCAGACCAGTTTTCCCATGGGGTGTCTTTATTTGACTTTTTGATTATGAATTTGATATTTAACAAATATTTATAGAATATCATTTTCTTATCGAAGATACATAGTTCAGTAGTGAATGAGCCAAAAACTCTTTTTTTTTGGATTATGCAGAATGATTAATGAAGTTAAGTCAGATGTAACTCAGATGTGTGTACACATACACATAAATACATTTATTATGGTTGAAATACTTTTTCTTTGCATTTCTTACTTTCTTCAGAAAGCCTGCTTATGATAAAAATATTCTTCATCACCAAAATTTACTTGTCTTCTGAGTTCACATAGTGAAATTTTAGTTAGTAGTGTTGGGTATTTAGGGATATATACATTGAGTTATTCAAATCTATTTGGTTCTTAACATTCGTTTGGAGGGTCTAGCTGGTGAGCTAGAAAATTAAATACTGGTCCAGTGTCTGATAATAGGAATTGAGGTAAGGGGAATACTGGTAAGTGTTCTTTACCTGAGAAAGTATTATAGTAGGATTTGAGGAAGTGTGAATCTTCGCAAAATCAAGAAGTAAAAAGAAATCTCAGGTCTTACTGGGCACTGCGATCATACAAGATTGTGTTATCAAATTTAATTAAACTACCTGTTTTATATTTTATATATTGTTGTAAAGTGCTCTGGAGTTAGTTCCAACTCATAGCAACCCTGTATAGCGTTTCCAAGGAGCGACTGGTAGGTTTAAAATGTTGTCTTGGGGTTAGCAATCCTAGTGCTTATTCTACAGCGCCATGCCAGGTCTCTGTTTTTCTTCATAATTCTTATAATATTGGAGTTATATTGGGGAGTGACTTTTGTTTTGTTTTCCTTATTAACTTAAAAATGTTTATTATAACATACTTATAATAATACCTGGTGTGGTGCTGTAGAATAATGCTCTGGACCAAAAGTGTAAACTGCAAGGTCAGTGGTTCAAACACACCAACTGCTCCTTGGAAACCTTACACAGGGTTGCTACGGGTCGGAACCGACTCAGTGGCACTTAACAATATAATACCACATAAGTTATTTTATCAATATTTACATATATACTCTGGTAGCGTAGTGGTTACGAATCGGGCTGTGAACCTTAAGGTCAGCGGTTCGAAACTACCAGCTGCTCCGCGGGAGAAAGATGAGGCTTTCTACTCCTGTAAAGATTTACACCCTCGGAAACCCTGTACAGGGTCGCTATGGGTCGGAACTGACTTGACGGCACTTAACAACAACAACATATATACTTTAGTGACATCAGTTACATTCTTTAAGTTGTGCAGCCGTTTTTACTGAGGAGTTTTTGGTTTTTAATATTTATTTTTACAAAATTTTATCATAAAATATGAAATACTCTAGATCAGAGATAGATTCTTCATTAAGTATTAGTATGTCACAGTAAACTATAAATGTGTTATTCCACTTTGTCCCCGTCCTTATCCCTAGGCAATGCACTTCATAGTGGAGAGATGAGGAAAATGATTTTTTCTTTTTTTAAAAAGGAGTTGGCATCCTTCTTCCTCCCCTGAAAGTCTCATAAAAATGCAATGGGGTTGATGTGGTGCTGCTGTGCTCACCCAGGCCCAGTCCTAAGCAGCATCAGATGAGGGACGAATATTTATGTTGAATGAGACCGCTCTTCTCCCTCTACCTGTGGGGCCCCTTGCTTTCTCTCCCCCTTGCCTTGCCACTGGTGTGTGATGGGGGCAAGGCCAGAAATGCAGCCTGGCCTGACTTTGCTTGTCCTATCCCTGCTTCTTGGCATCGGTGGTAGCGTGATCCTGTGATGGAGCAGTCATCCCTTGCCTGTCTTCTGGGTGGCAGGACTTGGCTCTGTGATGTGGTGGCAAGGCCGTCCCACCCTCTGCACTGCTCCTTCCCCAGGTTTTGCTTGTGTCTCCGCTGCCCTTTGGCGATGCCCCTGGAGTGCTCCAGGTCATCCTACAGTCGCCTGAGGACAAGTGGTGGCATTGTCATTCCTATTCCCAGCCGTACTCTTTGGATCACTGCTGCCCCATGGTGCGGGGAGCCAAAGACAGTCGAGTTGGTTGGCAAAATCTTGTTGGGCATCCCTCGTGGGGAAGGTGCTGCACCTGCTCTTCAGTGTGCCAGCGTGCTTTGGGAAGCCGTCGTTTCGCCTGAGAAGAGAGGAGGCCATGTGTGATTTCCTGGTCCCTTGATGTGCCTCCTGAAATCACCCTTGGGGCATTCCCAGTCATATAGCAGTGCACATGGGGGCCCCAGCCCCAGAAACTGCAGCCATGGAGGCTGCCCCTCACACTTGGGGGTGCAGTGGAATATTGGACCTTGCTTTGTGGGGGAGACCTTAATCGCAGCGTTTGCCTGTGTTTCTTTTTTCTTCTCGAATCTGGCCTTCAGGAGAAAGAAAGAACCAGGTAAAAACTTCAACCTGCCAGGCATTCCCTCTTCTTCCCCCCTCCTTGAGGCCTTCTCCAGAGTTTAATCTGGCCTTGAGGGTGTAGTGAGGAAAAATGAGAGAGGGGGGGCAAAAAAAGAGCAATGGGCCTGAGATACTAACAGTAACCCTTTGCTACTTAATACTTAAATAAAATCTCTCCGATAACCATTTGTTGTTGTTGTTAAGTGCTTTGGAGTTGGTTCCGACTCATAGCGACCCTGTATAGAGTTTCCTAGGCATGTCTGATGGGCTTGGACCACCCACCTTTCAGTTCAGACCAACCTGGCAGTCTAGTGCATTAACTCACATTGCCACACCAGGACTCCTCCAAGAGCTGTCAGTAGACCTAGACCCAAACCAAATCAAACCCACTACCATCGAGTCTGTTTCTACTCATAGCAGCCTTATACAGTGTTTATAAGACTGTAAATTTTTATGGAAGCAGATAGCCTCCTCCTTCTCCCTGAAATGGCTGTTGGGTTTGAACTTCTGGCCTTGAAGTTAGCAGTCCAGCTCCTCACTCACCCATAGCACCACCAGGGCTCCTTAAGTAGACCTCTCTGGGACTCATCTGTCTTTGAGGAATAAGTACCTTGGGAGATAGCATTCTTATCTTCCTAGCACTGTGGGGCTTAGCCTAGAGACAGTCTGTATCATAACCAGTAGCCACTATGCCATGCTCACTTGGCCCTCTCAGAGAACTAAGAGAAGTTTTATTATCCTTTTGGATCAGAGCAATTAACTAAGTAAAATATTACAGAGTGAGTTCTTGCTTTATGTGTAGCGTAAAATATTTCCAGGGGCTGTGAAGGCAAACATTCCCTTTCATACACATTCCCTTTCATACAAACATCCATATCATACACATATCCACATATCTGGAGACTAGGGTTTTTGCAACACTGAGAAACCCAGGTGTGTTAGTGAATATTTGTTGCTGTTGTTAAGTGCCATTGGTTCTGATCCATAGCAACCCTGTATAAGATTTCCGAGGAACAGCTGGTGAGCTTGAATACTTTATTGGACATGACATGGATCTCATGTCCAAGAAGCATCTCACAAGTGTATCGATAAGTCCAAAAATAAGCTTTGATCATATGGTGATTAGGACGTGTAAGTACTCTTTGAGACACACACTCCCTCACCTGGGGGTAAATACCTCTTCCAAAATAGCCACTTTTCTAAGGAACTGAGAGGTGCCCCTGCTAACGATTAAGACCAGAGTCTGGTATTATAAGGTGTGGTCATTGACTCACCCTTGAAAGCTGTTGTTCAGAGCATCCTCTGAAACAGCTGAAATTTTACTTGGCAGCATGTGCCTCAACCTTCCATGCTCTCCCTCCCCCATCCTCTTGCCTTGCTACCTTGTGTTGTTAAGTGCCATCAAATTGGTTCCGACCCATAGTGACCCTGTATAAGGTTTCTGAGGAGCAGCTGGTGTGCTTGAAACACTAACTTGCAGTTCAAACAGCTTTGCAGTCTGGTGGATTAGCCCACAGTGCCACATCAGGACTCCTTGTAAGTGCTACTAAATTGTTGAACATCTGCTATCCTCAGCTCTAAAAAGGGAAACTCCTCAACTAAGAAAAACAAGCCCAACATGAAAAATCTCCAAGGAAGTTGTATTTCCCTACAGGGAGATAGAAAAATAAGTGAAATTATATTTGATACCTGTTTGGGCTATTGATAAGCCAATTATTTGAAGTTGAACTTAATATATTAAAAAAAGAGACTTTGCTGTGAATGTTCTTGTACATATCTCCTGGTACACATGAAAAAAGAGGATTTCTGTACGGTGTTTATCTGGGAGCATGGTAACTCTATAGGATAAATATTGTACTATAAACCATAGGTTGGTGGTTCAAGCCCACCAGCTGCTCTGTGGGAGAAAGATGAAGGCTTCTACTCTTGAAAAGATTTACAGCCCCATAGAGTTGCTATGAGTATGAACCTATTTGTTGTTGTTGTTAAGTGCCGTCGAGTCGGTTCCGACCCATAGCGACCCTGTACAGGGTTTCCGAGGGTGTAAATCCTTACGGGAGTAGAAAGCCTCATCTTTCTCCCGCGGAGCGGCTGGTAGTTTCGAACCGCTGACCTTAAGGTTCGCAGCCCGATTCGTAACCACTACGCTACCAGAGCTCCTTATGAACCTATTTAGTGGCACTTAATAACAAGGTATATATCTAGAAATGGATGATTGATTCATAACATGTATGTGCATAACTGGATTTACAAGCGAATGCCATTTTATTTTCTTAATTGGTTGTGCCAGTTTGTACCCCACATTAGCAGTCAATTTTATCTCATAAGTTATTGATATAGTCAGATTTAGGCAAAAATTTGTCAGTCTGATAGATGTGAAATAGTATTTGATATTCCATGACTTGTCCATGCATCACTCCTATCTCCTCCTTTGTCTTCACATGGCCTGTATCTGTGTCTCTAACAAGAGATATGTTGGATTAGGGCCACTCCTACTCTAGTATTGTTGTTCTTAAGGGCCATCGTGTCAATCCCAACCCATAGTAACACTGGGTTTCCAAGGAGCAGCTGGTAATCTTGAGCTGCAGGTCTTGAAAGTACTCTAATATAATCTCATTGTTAATTTACTAATATAACCTCATGTTAATTTAACTAATCAACTGTTCCAAGACTGTGTTTTCAAAAGTCACACATTCACAGGGCTAGTGCTGTAGGATTTCAGTATATCTTGGCACACAATTCAGTACACCACACAGTCTTGTTTGTGTTTTTGTTAGATTTATTCCCAGATTCTTACATTTTTTGTTGGTGTTGGAAATGATAGTCCTAATTTCAATACATTTTCTCTTGGGTACATAGAAATGTAATTGATATTTATATATTGATATTATCTGTTCACTTATATACATTTTGGGGGGTTTCTATAGAGATTTCACTATTTTGAAATAACATGCTGCCTTATTTTTCTTAGTACTGCTATAACAAATACCACAAGTGGATGACTTTAGTGAGAAGTTTGTTTTCTCACAGCTTGTTAATTGTCGTCAAGGATACTAGAAGTCTGAATTCAGGGTGCCCGGTCTAAGGGAAGGTGCTCTTGTCTGTTCTCTTTCAGCTTCTCTTTTCCTTGGTCTCCATAGTGTGTCAGTTTTTCTCTCCCTTTCTTCTTTAATACCTCAAAAATGAGTAGTTTAAGACACACCCTACTGATACAACCTCTTTGATAAGACAAGGAAAACCTGTTCCTAAATGGGATTGTGTCCACAAATACAAAACCCAAACCCCACTGCCAGTGAGTTGATACCAACTTACAGCGGCTTTCCATGGGGTTTCTGAGACTGTTAAGTCTCCATGGGAGCAGACAACTTCATCTTTCTCCCGCAGAGTAGCTGGTAGGTTTGAATCGCTGACCTTGTGGTTAGTAGCCCTAACCTACAGTACCACCAGGGATCCTTATTGACAAGTATAGAGGTTACTTACGGTTTACAACATTTTTTGGGGGGAGGGGGCACAATTAAATCCGTAATAAATGATGTGTTTTTTTTTCTTTCTGGTCTTTATAGTTTTTTCTTACATCAATTTACAGTCTTGGATCTCTAGTACTATGTAGAATAAAAGTAGTGATTGTAGGCATTCTTGTTTTTTTTTATTTCAAGTGAGGCATTTCTAACTTTTCACCATTAAAGTAGGAAGTCTGCAGTAGGTTTTTCATAGTGCCACAGTTTTTATCATGTTTTTATTTTTTGCATTTATCAAGATGGTTATATGGTATTTTTCCATGTAAACTTGAATTGAACTTCTTACTGTTTCATCACTGTTAAACAGCCCCTATACTCTTTTCTTAGAACTTAGTTTTTTATTTTTAATTCTGACTTTTGTTTGAACGTTTTGTTTAGGAATTTTTTTATGACAATGGGTGATATTTGCCTACAGTTTTTATCTGTTATACTGTCCTTGTCTAGTTTTTATCAACATTATACATATACTGGACCTTCCCAGAATGAAGTAGTGTGTTTTCATTTTCTTTTCTTTGCAAAGGGTAAGTACGGAACTCTTAATGAGTTTGTGGTGATTTTAAGGCATTGATTCAATTTATGTAATAGTTAAACATTGTGGCTTTCTATTCCATATGTTACTTTTGTGGTGATGTTGCTGGTAAGTGTCATGGAGTTGGTTTTGACTTATAGCAACCCTGTATAGAGTTTCCAAGGAGGTACTGGTACATTTAGTTTTAGAAAGTGTCCCCTGAGCACTGCTTTATCTGTGTCCCAAAGATTTTGGCATTTGTTAAGTTTTCATTCTTGCTTGATTTGAGGAATTTTTTTAATGTTTTTTTTTTCCCTTTTTTCTATGACCTGGTGGTGTTTAAGCAGGTATTAATCAGTTTTCATGTATTTGTTTTTCTTCCCTTTTTTAATGTTCTGATTATTGATTTCTAATTCTATAGTGCTTTGATCTGACAAGGTGCTTTGTTAGTATTCGTTTTACAATGCCTTTTCTTGTCTTTCTCTTGCTTTTTGCCTTAAAGTCTGTTTAAGCAGCAATTAATAAAACTACTTCTTTTTTTTTTTTTAATGTTTTATTGTGAATTATGTGATAGTTTACGTGGGAGAACGTTAGCTTTACATTCATCCTATTGTGTATCATTTCCTTGCCATAGCTACAATCTCCTCCATGGATCATCATCCAACCAAAGGGTACACCCTGCAAGCCTGTCACCCAGTCATCAGCACACAGCCCCTCTTCGCCCTCTGGGTCTATAGTTCCCAGCCGCTCCATCTCTCCATGTCATTGTCTCCACCTCCATCTCTGGTGTCACTGCCTCTCTGGGTTGTTGTTGTTGTTAAGTGCTGTCGAGTCGGTTCCGACCCATAGCGACCCTGTACAGGGTTTCCGAGGCTGTAAATCTTTACAGGAGCAGAATGCTTCATTTTTTTCCCACTGAGTGGCTGGTAGTTTCGAACTGCTGGCCTTAAGGTTCGCAGCCCGATTCGTAACCACTACGCTACCAGAGCGCCTTAGGGTCCTGCTATCCGCTCGTCTCCCTTGGTGGTCCCAGGGACCTCCCAGCTCCTAGACTGCAAAGTTAATCACTCCCCTCCTTTTGCTACAAAACTTCTACCTTTACATTCTCAACCCTCACCATCAGTCCTGTAAACATTCACTCTGTTGAATCACAAGAGACCCATCTGCATCTCCTTTCATCATCCCTGCCCAGTGGAGCTACTACCCAGTGGAGATTCTACCTTCCTCCAAGCCCTCTGGATTTAGGTTCTCTCTTGAAAGCTTGTAAGCCACTCACTTCTTGCCTTTGTAACACCCCCCCCCCCCCTTGTTTTTCGGTAGCCAGTGTGTCCAGGATGCCCATCCCTATCTATTCTGTGTATGGAGGGTTGTAGTAATGATCCTCGCTGTAAAGATTTGTTCCCTCTTTTGAGCTACTGTCTTCATAGGTGTAGGTCACATTCATCAAATTGTATCAGATTACTCTTTTTTTTTTTCTCTTCTTTCGTCTTCTAGTTGAGCTCTGATCATCCAGTCTTTGAAGCCAGGTCAAGTGGATATTATCTGCAAGTGTGGGTGTTCTTGTGCATATGCCCTCTCTTCTTAGCAGCTGGACACTTCACTCTCCACTCTAGTCCTCTGTACCTTTGTCACTGACTCTGGGCTCAAGAGTCCCCAGATCTTTTCACGCTGCTGGCCAACCAGGTCTCCACCTGTGTTCACAGAAGTCTGTTGAACGTTGTGGGGCTTAACTCTCTGCTTCATTGCTGTTTTCCCCTCACTTCCCCTTGTCGGTGGCGAACGTGGTCACCAATCAGAGCATGTATTCCCATTGAGTCTTAGTCTTAGGGAGGAGGTTTACCCTGAGGGGACACGAACACTTTCCTTGATGTCTCCTGGGCGAGCAACTTGGCTTGTTCTTGTAGTAATCAGTTGGTCTGCCATTATTGTTTTGTATTTTTCCTGTGGGTTTTTCTTTCAAGAAGTATCTTTTGTTCTTCTAGCTACTCCAGGATGGTTTGCTTATCCTTACAAGTGGAGATTTCCCACCTCAGAAGATTCTGTATGCTGTTCAAGATCCCACCTATGGTCTTATGTAATACAGAGACTCCGCAGGAAGCTTTCTTCACTGGGCACATTGTAGCCCCATTTTAGGTATTCCTAAATAGGCAGTTAATAAGCAGAAGACGGATTTACAAGCTTTCTGTAGTGATACTTCTGGCTATTCCTTTCTCTCTCCCTCAAGTGTCTTATTTTATATTATGGTATGTCAGGAAAACCAAGTGTCAAAAGACATTAAGCATCTTAACATTTCCCCCCTTTTACCTCATGCCGACCATTTCTCAATCCCTGTACCCCAGAGCCCTGTTGTTCCAAGGTTGTACATACATCATTATTTACCTCTGTCTCGCTTGAACTTCACATTCATCCTATCGTATTTCATTTCATTGCAATGATTAAAATCCCCTCCATGCATCAGTAAATAACCAAAGGATACACAGGTCCACCCTTCTGGGAGTCAGCAAACAGCCCCTTTCCCTCCCTGAGTCCCGTGTCCCCAGCCACTCCATCTGTCCATGTCATCATCACTGCCTCCGTGGCTTCACTGCCTCTCTGGGTAGGGTCATGTTTTCCGCTGTTCTCACTTGATGGTCCCAGGGACCGCCGCTCCTGGGCTGCAAAATCACTCCCTTCCTTTTGTCCAAAAAAAAAAAATATCTACCTCAACATTTCTGACTCTCTCAGTCCTGATGGTAATTATTTCCTGTTGTACCACAAGAGTCTTATCCCCATTTCCTTTTGCCACCCTGGTCCCAACACTTTGGAAATCCTTCAGTGGAGGTTCTACCTACCCCTGCCCTGTCTGGAACTAGGCTCCCTCTTTCTTGAAAGCTTGTAATCCAAGTTATTTCTTGCCTTTTTAGCCTCCCTCCCCCATTTTGGGTTTGGGTGATTTCTAGCCCCCTTTAAGGTATTCCAATCAGTTATAGGCTGAAGATGGGCTTACAAGCTTTCTATTATGACGTTTCTGGTTATTCCCTGCCCTCTCCCCAGGTGTCTGTTTCACAGTCGCAGCCAAGGGAAACCAAGATTCAAAAGATAGCTAAGCATCCTAACATTACTCCCCTCTTTTACCCTTTCAGATCATGCTCAATCCCTGTATCCTGAAACCCTGTTATTCCAAGGTTGTTGTGCATACATCATCATTTATGTCTGTCCCACTAGGTGACATGCAAACCTGCCTAACTCTTCTCCCATCCACCTTGTTCTTC
>NW_006408564.1:5737399-5781269 GCF_000296735.1 Chrysochloris asiatica | reverse complement strand
AACAACAACAACAACAAATGACTAATGATCGTGACCATTTCTTCATATGTTTATTGGCTGCCTGGATCACCTCGGTGAAGTGTCCATGTCCTGTGCCCCTTTTTAATTGGTTATTTGTCTTTTTCTTGTAGAGGTGTTTCCTATATATTTCTATTTATAAGTGAGTCACTTATCTGATGTGTTGTAGGAAAAGATTTTTTCCCATCCTGTGGGTTCCGTTTGTACTCTTTTGGAGAAATCTTTTGATGCACCTAAGTGTTTAATTTTTAGTATATCCCACTCATCTATTTTGTCTACTGTTGTTTGTGTAATTTTCAAAATGTTTGATAGTATGTGTATGCCCTGAATTACTTCTCTTCTTTTTTGTTGCTGTTAACTTGATGTATTTTTTTCCGTCCTTTGATCTTTAGTCTATTTTTTCTTTTTGTCTAAGAAGTCTTTTGTAGACAGCATATTGATGGGCCCTGTTTTCTTTCTTTCATTATTATTATTGTTATTTAAGCGTATCCTGTTTATTTATTATTTACATGGAAAATGATAGGTTGAAATTATACAACAGTAAACCAATCATTGTATTTAGACCTGAACTTTTGAAAAACTTGGATTCCATTTAGCAGTTTCTGTGTATTTAACAGCTTATACCTAAATTCAGCTTAAAAATAATCTAAAAGAGGTTAGTTAGCTTAGCAATAAACAATTAAGGAACAACAACAAAAAAAGTCCATATGGATCTACAAATAAATATAAGAATCATATTACAAGAAATAAAAACGCCTTTAAAAAATAATTATTAGGCTGAGTCACTTAACATATATAACAAAGGAATAAGAGAAACACTACTTTAGTTATTATTAATACTTATTTCTAGTTGGTCTTCATGTAATTTTAGCTTTTCCAAAAGCATCCAAGTTAGAATTAAATTGTGTTTTGGTGTCTGAATTTGTCTACTTCTGCGTATATATCAGCATGTTACCATGACATTCCTAAAGCCTTACTTTCTTTGCTATATAAAAAAAAAATTAAGCCAACTCTTATTCATCTTTTCTCCTTCAAAGCAGCTGCTTATATATAGTAGGGAGTCAAGGAAAGTCAGTAATAGATGGAAATCACAACTGTCTTAAAGTTCAGTTCTCAGTAATACTGGTTCAGTCTGGAACCAAAATTTTGTGTAGACAACAGCTAAATCTTAACAGGCAAAGAGGAAATATTCTCTTTGATACAGTTATTAGAAGAAAAGCAAAGTCCCTTATATTGCCTAAGCATAAGCATGGCTTATTACATCTAGAAATCAGTAGTAATGTCATTTTAACCAGTAAGTGCCACAACTGATCAATATTTCTTGAAAAGAAATAACAAAATAAAAATTACACTAGCCACAAATTTCCACAATACATGCATGAGAATTAATTTTAATCTGATATGATTCCTTGACACACTAACCAATCATCAATGAAAATATGGTATGGAAAGACTATAGAGTAGAAAACAAACTGATTAGTTATACAACAGTGATTGTATGCATCAGAAGGATATATGTTAGCTAATGCAGGTAAGGTCAAAGTGTGGTGGTGGTGTGCCATGGAGTTGGTTCCTACTCATAGTGACACTATAGGGTTTCTGAGGCTGTAAATCTTTATTGGAGAAGAAAGTCTCCTCTTTCTCCCGTGGAACAGCTAGTGGTTTTGAACTGCTGACTTTGAGGTTAGCAGCCCAATTCAAAACCTCTACACTACCAGAGCTCCTTAAGGCCAAAATGTTAGCATCTCCAAAGTATATAGGGGATCTTCCTGATTGTTGATCTTGTACCCTGCTACTTTGCTGAATTTTCTAATGATTTTCAGTAGTTTTTTTTTTTTTTTTTTTTGCTGAGTCTTTGGGATTTTCTGTGTATAGGATCATATATATCATATGCAAATAGAGACAGCTTTACTTCTTCTTTGCCAGTGTAAGTACCTTTAATCTTCCTTCCTTGCCTTATAGCTTTGGCTAACACTTCCAACACAGTTTTGAATGAGAGTGGTGATACCCGGCATCCTTGTCTGGTTTCTGTCAGCAAAAGGAATGCTTTCAGTTTCTCCCTGTTGAGTAATGTTGGCTGTTGGTTTTGTATATGTGCTCTTAGTTATATTGAGGAATTTTCTTTCAATTACTGCTTTTAGTGTTTTGATCAGGAGTAGTGGGTGCTCCATTGTGTCAAATGCCTTTACTGCATCAATTGATAGAATCATGTGGTTTTTGCCCTTTTGTTTATGTGGTGAATTAATGTTATTTTTCAAATGTTGAACCTTCTTTGCATTCCTAGTATGAATTCCACTTGGTGTGATGTATTTTATATATATATATATATATATAAGCTGTTGAACTCTTTTGGGTAGGGATTTTGTCGAGAATTTTTGCATCTGTATGTTCATGAGGGATATTTGTCTGTAATTTTTTTTTTAGTGATGTCCTTTCCCTGATTTTGGTGTGAGGATTATGCTTGCTTTGTAAAATATATTAGGACATTTTCCCCTCTCTTTTATATTGTGGAATAGTTTGAGTAGAATAGCTATCAGCTCTTCTTTGAATATTTGCATATTCACTGGTGAAGCCATCTGGTCTGGGACTTTTTTTGGTTGGGAGTTTTTTTTTTTTTTTGATGACCTGATCTATTTCTTCGTTTGTTATAGAGGTCTGTTCAAGTTTTCTACTTAACTCTGTATAAATTTAGGTAGGTTGTGTATTTCTAAAAATGCACCAATTTCCTCCACATTTTCATAATCCATTGGTTCTTTTGTAATGTCTCCCATGTTATTTCTTATGCATGCGTGTTGTATCTTCTACCTCTTTTCTTTTGTTAGGTTTACCAGAGTTTTGTCAATTTTCTTAATCTTTTCATAGAACCAACTTCTTGTCTTTATTTTTCTACTGTTTTTCCATTTTCTGTCTCATTTATTTCTACTCTAGAGTTTACTATTTCTTTCCTTCTGTTGAATTTAGCTTTACTTTGAATGTGCTTTTATTGCAGTAAATTGCCCTCTCCCCACTGTCTTTGCTGTGCCCCAAAGATTTAGCTGTGTTGTAGTGTCACCTCATTTATTTTTAGGGATTAAAAATTTTTGCTTTTTATTTGTTCTACTACCCAGTAGCTTTTAAGCAGGGTATTATTCAATTTTCACGTATACACTGTTTTTTCCTTGGCCTTTCTATTGTTGATTTCTGATTTTATAACATTGTGATCTAAGAAAATGCTTTGCATTGATGTTTTTCAGTTTATGGAGGTTTGCTTTGTGAGCTAACACATGATCTATTCTGGAGAATGATCCATGTGTACTGGAAAAGAATGTGTATTGTGCTGCTGTTGGATTGAACGCTCTGTACCTCTGTGAGGTCAAGTTTGATTGTGTTGCTCAGTTCTTCTATGTCTCTGTTGAGCTTCTTTCTGGTTGTTGTGGTGTTTTAAAATCTTCACGTATTATTGTAGATGTGGCTATTTCATTTTTCAGTTGTTTTAGGGTTTGCTGTGTGTTTTCGTTGGGAACAAAGATATTTTATTATAGTCATGTCCTCTTGTTCAATTGGCCCTTTAACCATGAGATAATGACCTTTGTCTCTTTCACTCGTCTTTGTTTTAAAGTTTATTTTGTCTGAGATTAATATTGCCACTCCTCATTTTTTATTGCAATTAGCTTAGTATACCTTTTTCCATCCTTTAATTTTCAATCTGTTTTTGATTTTTGTGTGTTATAGGTTTGCTTTCTTATCCATTCTGCTACACTCTGCTTCTTGACTGATTTATTCAATCCACTGAAGTTTAGTGTAGTTATTGATGGGTATGAACTAATTGCTGACATTATGCTGTTTGTTTGTTGTTTTGTGTGTGTGGTTCTGCTGGTTTCTCTGATCCACATGCCTTCCTGTGCTGAGTTCATTTTTTGTGTGTTTTTTCTTGTCAGTTTGTTCAGAGTGTTAATGTTTCCATACTCTTTGGATGCTTCTCTTCTTGATTTGATGTGGACTTGTACCCAGTTTCTTTGAGGTTACCCTTTATTTTATTAAGTTTTTCCTCTTTTTATGACAGATTGTTTTATTTTGAAATCTAACTGTGACCACCTTACCAACTGGATCTCTTTTACTACACTTTTCCCTTCTTTTTCTTTTTAGCTATCCTGTTCATGGGCTTTCCTCCCAAATTTCCTAATTTCAATCTGGAAGTTTTGCTCTGTCCTGGTTTCTTTAATCTCTGTACTGAGGCCCAGGTGATGTTGTCACATATGTCAGCCTTTGGTTGTTGTCTGGTCTTGTTGATTCTCAGTCCAAAAAACTCCTTTTACTATGTTTTAGAGTGCTGATTGACCTTTACAATATCCCTTAATTTCTGTTTATCCTGGAATGTTTTCATTTTAATCGTCGTATTTGATTGACAGCTCTTCTGGGTATATGGTTCTTGGTTGATGGTTGTTTTTCAGAATTTTGTATATGTCTCTCCATTGTCTTCTTGCTTGCATGGTTGCTGCTGAATATGCACAGCTTAATCGTATTTGCGTTCCTTTATATGTAACATTTCTTGTTTCCCAAGTTGTGTTCGGGATTCTCTCTTGTGTTTGGCTTTAGAAAGTTTGATTTTGATATGTCTTGGTAATTGTCTTTTGGAGTCTATTTTTCCTGGAGTTTGTTCAGGTTCTTGGATGCCAATCTTCTTGTCCTTCAAGAAGTTAGGGAAATTATCCTTCAACAGTTCTTTGACTATCTCCTCTGTAGTTTATTTTTGTTTTGTTTTGTTTTTTTGTCCCTTCCTATTCTGGAATTCCAGGCAGCCTCAAGTTGTTTCTCTTCATGTTGTCCCACATTAATCTTAGGCTTTCTTCAGATTAAAAAAAAAAAATTTATTCTACTTGTTCTTCTGTCTTACCAATATTGAGAGATTTGTCTTGAAGCTTGTGCTGATTCTGGTCTCCATCCCGTCACATCTGCTCATTTGCCCTTTCAGTGTGTTGTCCATTTTTTATATTTTGGCATTAGTTGTCTGGACCTCTTTTTTCCATTTTTTTCTTGAATGCAGTGCGGTATTGATTTTGCTCACTTGGTCCTGTAGCGCTTTTCTGATTACTTTTTTCCCCTCTGCTCTTCTGTGGAACTTTGGATGCACCTCAATATCATTCTCCTAAATTGCCTTTCAGACAATTCCAGAGCCTCTTCACCCTCTAATACCATTCTTAGCTCTTCTTGGTCACTTGTCTGAGCTACTCTATCTTGCATATGCACATGAGCAGAAATTTTCTGCTGCTTCTTAGTCTGTGGTGCTTCTTAGGTATTGTGGTACTGTTGTATTTTTGTTAATTAAATGAATGTATGATGGTATGTTCTTAAGCACATTCCACATTGTCTCCTGCTGTTTGTGATTAGGAGACTGGCTTCTCTGTTCACTACAATTGTGGCTCCCTTTAGAGTATTTTTAACAGGTGTTGTTTATATACACTTTTCTGAATATAGCAGCTGTTATTTGGATCTTGCCTTTTTGGTGGGGTTTTATAGGATGCAAATGTAGCTTGGCTCTATGGCCGTATTTTGCATTCCCTTGTTAGGTGAGGTGTGAATAGAAACTCCCACAAAAATAGGAGGAAGGCCAAATTGAGGACTAAGTCTTAAAATCAGACATCCACCAAGGATATTTGTATAAAGTTATGAGACCTATTAAAATAAAACAATGACCTAGAATAAGACCAATAACAGTAAAAAAATTATACCTGGAAAAGGTAAGTGGTTGTTTGGTGCCACTGGTAGCGTAGGGGTTACGAATCGGGCTGCGAACCTTAAGGTCAGCGGTTCGAAACTATCAGCCACTCCGCGGGAGAAAGATGAGGCTTTCTACTCCTGTAAAGATTTACACCCTCGAAAACCCTGTACAGGGTCGCTATGGGTCAGAACTGACTCGACGGCACTTAACAACAACAACAAGTGACAGAAAAAAATGAATTCTAATTTCCAAACCTGACTTTGAGACTTCCAGATGTTTCATATTTTCACCTTGGGCAAATTCTTCCCTTGAGCAACTCAGGAGGTCAGTGTTAATCGTTCTTCGTATCACACATTTTGTGTGTGCAAAGCTGGGCTTTTCTGGGGGTGCGCTACCACCTGTGTGGAGATGCCCTGACCAAACAGAGAGGACATATCGAGGGAAAGCAAAAAAATAAAAAAAGTTGAAGGAAAGATAAAAGACCCTTGCACCTCTATTTCTATAAATCTCTGGGTAGTTTCTGCATTGTGGGCGAGCTCGTTGCTGTCTTTGCCCTCTGTCTTTCTGCAAAGGCTGCGGCCCACTGACCGTCCCGGTTCAGAAGTAACTCTCTTTATTGCTGCTACTTCAGATTTCTCTGCTGGTAAGCCCCTGATTGTTGCCCTCTTACTTTGTATGAAGTTCAGAGTTCTGGGACAGTCCCTCTACTCTGTTTCACCCAGTTTTCTATGTCCTTGGTGACAAAACTCTGTACAGCTCCTCTGTTTATTCCACCATCCATAGCACAGTTTTTTTTATCAGAAGCCAAGTGTTCTTATTTGTTTAACTTGCAGTGTTCTATTCCCTATTTACTTACCCTTACTATAATCCCCCAAATATTGTTGAAATTATAGTTGTTATTGTTGTTGGTAAGTGCTGTCAAGTCATTTCTGACTCATAGTGACTCTGTATAGGGTTTCCAAAGATTGGCTGTTGGGTTTGAACCGCCACCCTTGTGGTTCAAACCAGCCTTAAGCTTAAGTGCTTATCCTGTGGTGCCACACCAAGAGTCCAGGACGGTAGTGGTGGTAGTATGTTGTGGAGTCAATTCTAACTCATAGCAACCCTACATAGGATTTCTAAAGATGTAAATCTTTACAAGGAGTCCTGGTGTGGTGCTGTGGGTTAATGCGCCAGACTACAAAGCTGTTTGAACTGCAAGGTTGGCGGTTCAAGCGCACCAGTGGCTCCTTGGAAACCCTATACAGGGTCACTATGGGTTGGAATCGACTTGATGGCACTTAACTAAAACAACCATGTCTTCACAGGAGCAGAAAGCCTCATCTTTCTCCTGCAGAACAGCTGGTAGTTTGAAACTGCTGACCATGTGATTAGCAGACTGACTCATAACCACTATGCTTCCAAAGCTAATGTGTACTAATGTACTAATAACCTTAAATCTAAGTTCATCACATTATATTTTTTCTTTCCTGTCTTGCACATTGCTATTAATGTGTTTTGTTTGCGTTTTAGGAAACAACAGTTCAGAAATCTTTCACTATTATAATCTTTTCATACTCTGGCCATGTTCTTTCTTTCTAGAATTTTATTATACGTTTATCCTTATCCTCACCCTTTTGATTCTCTGATACCTGTATACTGTGAATCCTATGATACCTCTGTCTTTGTGCGTGGTTTTTACCCTCTGAAATGTCCTCCTCATAATTTTAGACTCTTAGCATTCTATCTATCCATTCTTTAAATTTCACTTCCATTACACACTCAGTAAACCTTTCTTGACCAAAATATTTCCCGCTACCTACCTTTTGTTTCATAAATCTCTTAGGGAGCTTTACTGTCATATTTAATTATTGTTATTCCTTGTGTTATTTCCCCTACCCAGTTATAAACTTGTGATTAAGGTCCTATATATATATATGTATATATATATGTCTTTAAAGTTATATTTATTATATGTGTGTCTTTGAAGTAATGTTTATTGGAAAATTGCCACACCACACATGTGAAGAATGTTCATTAACTACATGTGGAAATAGACTCTGGTAGAACTTTTCATTTGATATTAGCCTGGAGCCTTCAAAGGCAGCAGTTATGTCTCTGTGATACCTTGTTTTATATCTCCAACATCTAGCACGCTGCTTTGACAATTAACATGTCTGTTGAACTGATGGGGAAACTATTTGAAGTCCTGGACTTTTAGCTTCAAAGAAAAAGTAACCAATTGATTTCACAGTTAATAAGAGGAATTCTTTCAGAATCTGTCTCATTTAAGAAAATAAGGAATTTACATTTGAATGGAATCCTGTTAATCAGCAAAGAGATGGTGGAAAGGATTTTTAACTAATTCAGCAGCAGTATTTTTTTTCTCAAAACTTGGCTGAGAATTTAGTTTCCTAAATAACTAGTAGAAAATGCATTGTTTGCCTTATGGTGAGTAATAATAAACAGGTACACTTTGTTCACTCTTCCTAAAATACAGGTTCTTGTTAAACCTCTGGGAGACCGAGGGTTCCTTTTTCTTCTTTCTCCTTGTCAGATGATTTCATATGGTAGGTGATCTCTGTTTTTTAAATAATTATTTTCAGATTTTTTCAACGAAAACATATAGCTAACAAATTTGTCTTCTGTTTTTTAGAATATCAGACTGCTAAATCTCGAATCCTACATGCTTTGTTTCTGTTTCAAGAACCTAGAGGCATAGTTCCTTGTAAGTTCTTTTACTGTCTGAGTCCAGTTACGTAAACATAGATGCCAACATATTCTAGAAAGTTAACAGCATTTAATCTTTATTTACATAGTTTGGGAGATAGTGGGGGATTAAGAGGTGTTCACAGTGCTCTATAATATGGAGTGCTGGTGTGGTATTATAGAATAAGTACTGGACTGCTAACAGGAAAGGTCAGTGGTTCAAACCTCTACCAGCTGCTCCTAAGAAACTCTATCCAGGGTTGCTGTGAGTTGGAACTGACTCAGCAGCACTTCACAACAATGCAGTATAAAACACAGATCACTGAGAGTTCCTAGCAATACATATTTTTCCTTTCAAAATATATTCTGCCCTTTCATTTGTTATAGTTTCATGTTAGCCTTATATGGGTTACAAGTATGTTGCTTATATATTTGCCATATTAGTTTTGCATATTAGAGTGCACATTGGTTTGGTTCACCACTAATGCATGAATTTTGTTATATTTCTTTGATAGTAGTAGATCTGCATTTGATGACTTCCTTGATTGCTAATATGATTTGCTTTTTTTTGTTTGTTTTTTTTCTCTAGCACAAAAAGGTTCAACCAATGCAGCACCACAGGAAAGGCATGAAAGTGTATCAGATGTGTTAAAAATAACTCAGTTTTTACAGTTTTCTTTGATTCAGTGTCGAAAGGAATTCAAAAATATAAATACTATAAATTTTCATTCTGTTGTTGAAAAGTATGTAACTGAATTTTTTAAGCGAGGTTTTGGTTCAGGTAAAAGAGAGTTTATCATGTTTCCTTATGATTCACGATTAGATGATAAAAAATTCTTATACTCAGCTCCGAAAAATAAGTCCCATATTGATGATTGTTTGCATACCTATATTTATCGGCCTGAAATGTATCAGTTACCTATTTGTAAATTAAAAGAGCTTTTTGAAGATAATAGGAAACTACAACAATTCAGTCCACTTTCAGATTATGAAGGACAAGAAGAAGAAATGAATGGTACAAAAATGAAATTTAGAAAACGAAATAACTCAAGAGGTGAAATTCTCACATCTGGAAAGCAGAAGTCATCTCATTCTTTGGATTATGATAAGGATAGAGTCAAAGAATTGATTAACTTAATTCAGTGTAGGAAAAAAAATGTGGGTGGGGATTCAGACACAGAAGATATAAGAAGCAAAACTGTCTTGAAGAGGAAGCTTGAGGATCTACCTGAAAATATCAGAAAACTTGCCAAAACCAGTGATTTATCTGAAAATTGCCGCCTATATGAAGGTAAAATATCCGAGTGCTTCTTACTTAGTATAATAACAACAAAAATTAGTCCTTTTTCTTGATACAGTAATCCACATACTATAGCCAAAGTGCCAATTCTGTCACCTGTTTTTGTAAATGAAGTTTTATTTATACATAGCCATGCCTATTCATTTCTATGTATATGGTTGCTTTCTTGTTATAATGGTCCAATTGGGACAGAGATTGTATGGCTTTCAAGGCCTGAAATATTTATTGTGTGTACCTGTACAGGAAATGTTTATAAGGAGTCTTAGTACATCAGATTTCTGAATAGTTAGGCTTAGGCTAATAAGAGATTGCAAAGTGTACTCAGCTCTTGTCCTACTAATCAAAACTCTTGCTGTCTTATACTTTTATTTGTACAACTTATACAACTGTAAAGTTGGAAAAGTGTAACATAATTTTGGTCTCTTTTAGGATGTTTCCTAATGAAGGAACTTCTGCCGCCTTAAAAGAAAATTTCTTAGAAGCACATACATTCTTTTCTACCACAGGAATATCTTTGGCATTCTTCTTTAAAAAAAAAAAATGGAAAGAAAATTTTTTGTGAGTTGATTAAGGTTTACAGAGCAGGTCATGGGTTTTATATTCAGTAAATCATACTTTGCATCATTAATAATGGCAGTCCCATCCATGTACTACCATTTAACAGTATTTACCTCTTTTCACTTTATGTCTTATATTCCTCCCTTTGTCTTCTGCTACCTTCATCTTTCCTCTGCTGACTTCCCTCTTTTTGTATATTGTCTGTCCTGTCACCCATGTTAACATGTGTCTACCCTCTAGTTTGTGAATAATTTCCCCCTCTCTCCTTAAAGAAACCATCATAGAATGTTTCTCTCCTCAAGAAAATTATAATAGTGGTCTCATACAATGTTTGTCCTTTTGTAATTGACTAATTTCAATCACTGGTAGTGTAGTGCTTACGAATCGGGCTGCGAACCGCATGGTCAGCAGTTCGAAACTACCAGCTGTTCCGTGGGAGAAAGATGAGGCGTTCTGCTCCTGTAAAGCTTTACAGCCTCGGAAACCTGGTACAGGGTCGCTATGAGTCGGAACCGACTCCACGGCACATGATAGCAACAACAACAATTTCACTCAACATAGTGTCCTCCAGGTTTATCCTTGTTGTGAGGTGTTTTGCAGTGCATTGAGGCTTTGTGTTCCCTTATGTGTATGTGCCAAATTTTTTTTTACCATTCTTCTGTTGATGGGCCTTGAAGTTGTCATCACCTTTTTGTTATTGTGACTAGTGCTGTTATGAACATGGGTTTACATATCTATTTTTGTCAAAGCTCTTATTTCTTGAGGATGTATACCAAGTAGAGGGATTGCTGGGCCATATGGTGTATCTGTTTCCAATTTTTTAAGAAAGCGCCGTACCATTTTCCATAATGGTTGCACCATTTTACAGTCCCACCAGCAGTGTCAGAGAGTCCCAGTATCTCCATGCTCTTTCCAGCATTTTTTATTTTTAACTTTGCTATTAATGCTGGAGTAAGATGATATTTCATTATTGTTTTGATTTGCATCTCTGTAATGACTAATAATTGTGAGCATTTCTTCATATGTTTGCTGGCTGCCTAAATGTCTTCTTTAATGAAGTGTCTGTTCATGTCCTCTGCCCATTTTTAATTGGATATTTGTTGTCTGCTTGGTAAAGTGTTCTCTAACTTTAGAAAGTAGGCTTTTGATTTGTCATTGCCAAACCTGATCTGTAGGTTCTCATTTTACTCTTTTGGTGAAATCCTGTGTATCTTTTGTTTGCACTTTGTGTGTTTTCAGTTATGCCATGTATCAGAGCCCCTAAGTTTGTCCCTAATTTTCAATTGATCTTTATATTTCTAGGCTTTACATTTAGGTCTTTAATCCACATTGACTTCATTTTATATATGTTGTGAGATATGGGTCTTATTTCATTTTTCTGCAAGTGGATTTTCAATTTTCCCAGCATCATTTATTGACAAAATGATCTTTTCCCCCTTCAATGCATTTTGGCCCTTTGTCTAAGATCAGCTGACCATAGGTGGATAGATTTATTCCTAGGTTCTCAATTGTTCCATTCATCTGTGTTTCTTCTGTTGTACCTTTACCGGCTGTTCTGACTAGTTGACTGTGTATAGTAGGTTTTGAGATCAGGAAGTGAGAGGCCTCCTACTTTGTTCTTCATTAGTAATGCTTCACTTACCCGTATAGTTAGTGATTAATTTTCCATCTTTAAAGAATGATGTTGGAATCTGAATTGGGATTACACTGTATCAATAGATTCCTTTGGGTAGTGTAGACATTTTAAAACTCTTATTTCTTCCTATCCACGAACATGATATATTCCTACTTCGCTGCATGTTTCTTGTACTAGTGTTTTGTAGTTTTCTTTGTATAGGGTTTTTGTTTCTCTGGTTAGATATATATTTCCACATATTTCATTTCTTGGGTGGCTACTATAAATGGTATTGTTTTCCTGATTTGCTTTTCAGAGCTCTCTTTATTAGTGTAAAGGAAAGCAACTGATTTTTGTATATTGATGTTGTATCCTGCCACTTCGCTGAATCATCTAGACATGTAAGGTCATCACACTGCTTGTCCATAAATACGAACACTGTTCTTTTATGTAGTCTTCTTTACTGATAATTGTTTTTGTTCAGTATGTCAGATCTGTGTATTCCTTTTTTTCTTAGTAAATACAGTCAGTGTCACTGTGTTACATCAGTGTCTTTGTCACATGTTTGGTTTGCTAACAGTCTTATCCTTACTTTTCAGTCATTCTCCTTTACTTCTATTCCTACACTCTCCAGTGTGATAACCATTAGCCAGGGTAGTCATTTAAATTACTTGAAACAAAATTAAAAATTAATTTCCTGATACTTGGTAGCACACTATTGTAGAAGAGAGTATTTTTATTATTGAAGAAAGTTTTATTGACTGTGCTGGTCTCTCAATAATGTTTAGATTTTTTCCCTAACTTAACTTGTTACTTTCCAGTGATGTCATCCTTGTTCAGGTACTCATCTAGTGACTTTCCTGACTGAATTTCTTTTTGTTACTCATTTTGGTATCATATTCTTCTCAGTATTGATTTACAAGTTTGCCACAAATCTTATCTTCTGTACTACTTAACTTTTCAAGGGTTTGTTATAAACTTGACCTTGGGCAAGCCTTTACTTCTCTTTAAACTTGCAGCAGATTTTAGTTTTCTTGAGGCTTGTATCTGTTAAATTCAGATCCCTCATCAGCTTTTTAGCGGATCTGTTCTGGAACAGTCTCCATTTCCTCTAACTTCACATATGTTTCTAATCTACTAATCTGGTCATTCTTTCTTATTTACACTGTATTATACCGTGACTTTTGTCATGAGTATTTTATTAAATATTCTGTACTAAAGCTGTACATATTGTGACTATTTTAGTTATAATATCCTTGAGTAGACATTATTGCCCTTATTTTACAGATAACAAGATAGTTTCTCCAAATCGTTCCTAAACTCTACTTTCCACAAACTTCAAAAAGTTTGTGAAAAGATTCCATTATCTTTTAATTCCATTTTTCCATGGGCTTATGGAAGCCCTCTTTGCATTTCTTAAGCACTGAGCACATTGTCGACACTCAGGAAATAATATGCTAATTCTTGGTACTGATACACATGATAACTGTGTAGTTTCGTGTATCTGAAAAAATTTTTGTAGGTGAAAATCAAACTTTATCAAGAATTAAATAAGATGGTTGGAATGCCAGGCTAATTGTAATAGACCGAAGGAGAAATGTGGTGGATGGAGCAGGAGGGTGGATAGGTTAAACTAGAATTAGTGCCTGCCAGACTTGTGTTTCTCAACAGTGTTTCATTCTAGTCATTTTACACACTGTATGTTTGAAAGTGGATATTTTAAGGTTGGAGTCTCACTTTTAGAATATTCTGATCTTCATTTGGTGGTGAACCTATTCATTTTATAAGAAGTAACTGCCTCCTAGTGTGAGAGCATCTCTTTCCCTCCGGCGTGCCACAAAGATCCTGGTGTTGCCATGGGCCGCTGCCCTGCCCGATGTTACCAGTATTGTAAGAACAAGCCCTGTCCCAAGTCCCGCTTCTGCTGAGGTGTCCCTGATGCCAAGATTCGGATCTTTGACCTGGGTCGGAAGAAGGCAAAAGTGGATGAGTTCCCACTCTGTGGCCACATGGTATCGGATGAATATGAGCAGCTCTCCTCAGAAGCCCTGGAGGCTGCCCATATTTGTGCCAACAAGTACATGGTGAAAAGCTATGGCAAAGATGGCTTTCATATCTGAGTGCGGCTACATCCGTTCCATGTCATCCGCATCAACAAGATGTTGTCCTGTGCTGGCACTGACAGGCTCCAGATGGATGTGGGGGGCCTTTGGCAAGCCCCAGGGTACTGTGGCTAGGGTCCACATTGGCCAAGTCATCATGTCCATCCACACCAACCTTCAAAACAAGGAGCATGTGATTGAGGCCCTATACAGGGCCAAGTTCAAGTTCCCTGGGCGCCAGAAGATCCACATCTCCAAGAAGTGGGGCTTCACCAAGTTCAATGTTGATAAGTTTGAAGACATGGTGGCTGAGAAGCGGCTCATCCCAGTTGGCTGTGGGGTCAAATATATCCCCAACCATGGCCCCTTGGACAAGTGGAGGGCCCTGCATTCCTGAAGGTCTTGGTAGCACTGACCTATGCCCTTCAATAAATTCACTGTGTCAAAAAAAAAAAAAAAGTAACTGCCTCCTAATCTTTTAATTTTTTAAACTAAACCATCAACTTTTTTAAGGACTCTGGGTGGCACAAATGGTTAAGTGTTCAACTACTAGCCTAAAAGTTGGCAGTTGGAACTCATCAGAGGAATCTCAGAAATGAGACCTGGTGATCTGCTTCCAAAAGGTCATACATAGCCTTGAAAAACCCTATGAAGCAATTCTACTCTTTTTTCATGGGATTGCTGTGAGATGGAATTGACTTGATAGCAGCTAACAACAACACTTGATACACAAAAAAAATGTACCTGTATTAAGGACACGGCTTGATATTTGGCAGCTGTGATACCACTGCAAGATGCAGAATATTTCTTATCCCCAAAATTTGTCTCAAGCTCCTTTGTTGTACTTCTAATCTTATCCCACTACTGATCTGCTTTCTGTCTCTCTAGATTAGTTTTTCATATGATTAGAATCATACAGTATGTACTCTGTTGTTTCTTACTTTTTTTTGCCTGTGGTACATAATATCTTTCTTATCTTTCTTAAACTGTGAATCCTGGGATCTATACAGATTTTACACCATTCTCCCCCTACCTCCAACCTTTCATGCATTAAATCACATTACATTCTGATGTAATATAAAAATCACATTACATTTTAAAAAGTATACCTTTTAAAAGTTTTTATATACAAGGAGACTTCAAAAAGTTCATGTAAAAATAGAATGAAAAGATCACAGAAATTTTCATTGAAATTTTTGAAGCTCCCTTGTATATATATATTGTTTGTACAAATTACTCAAATTTGTATCTGCTTAGATCCATGCTCTGTGTTCATTCGTGGTGCATTTTGTTCTTGGTGCATAGATTTCTTCAGGATGATTTTGCACCTCTAGAATCTTAGCTTCATAATACGTGTAAGTAATCTAGTCATTAAGGTTTAGATCTTAAGAATGTTGATCATCTATCATAAGGACAAAATATGACAAGATTGGAAGACATAGATATCAAGTAAGTCATGGCTATTTTGAGTGAATTTAAGTGTAACTTGCATATCCTTTAAACAGAAAAATTGCAAGTACAGATGTTTCATTTGTTGCCAAATATCAGGTTGACTTTGGAATTTTGGTGTTAGTGTTTGAGGCAACGGCTGCATGGTTTTAATGTATATTTTCCATACTATACACTTGATTCTTAAGCCCAGTTTTCCACTGATAGCATTTTAAAATTATGATGGAAATTAATTCTTTTAACAGGAATTTTGACCCATGTGAAGTATTTTACAACCAATTATATTGTAAATTGTGATACGGGAGTATTTGTCAAAACAAACCCAGTGCTTTACAAGTTTTTAGGTATATTGAATTTTTATTTTTAATGTTGGCCTTTTAAACTTAAAGGGCTTTTGTTTTCCTTTTTTCTCCTCAGATCCTCCACAGCATGTTGGCTCACTCATCAGTGGCCTTGGGTATGATGCTGACTTGAGACGGCATCAGCAGGATACCTCTAACTCTGGTGTTGCTGACATCCATAGGCTATTTAGCTGGCTGTCAGAAACACTTGCCATTGCCCGGCATTCTGATGCATCCCTAACAGACACAGTCAATAAAGCTTTAGGATTGTGCACTGAAGATTCTTGTGAAGAGCTGCGGCAAAAGCATGAATATGAGTTGAATTCTACCCAGGATAAAGAGTATGAGCAGCCTACTTGTGCAAAAATTGAAAATGTACGTTTTAAGGGTACTCAGAGCCCATTGCTAGAAGTTGATGTATCATCTTTAAAGTACCCTGCTTGTGTTTCTACCAGTGAAGGAGGCACTGATCCTAAACTGCATTTGAAAGAAGTAAGCATATGTCTATTGGTCACCTTTTCAGAGTGTGTGCGAAAGAGAAAAGATGTGGGTATGCTCTGATTATTATATATTTCAAAAAAAAAAAAATACTTTTGAGTCGATTTTCTGTCCAGGAGAAACTTCCTCTGTGCTACAGAGTGATAAATGCAGAAGTAGTAGTTTTCCTTCCTGTTGAGAGAGACTATACTTTACTGTGATTAAATTTAGTGATTGTTAGAAGTTGCTTACTGGATAATAATAAAATTAAATACTCAAAGCACTAACAACCCAAAAAAAGTACACTAACAACCCAAAACTGAATCTGTTGTGGCACAGCAACCAAGGTCAGTGCAGCAGTGTATAAGATTAGGTACTTACTATATTTTGTGTAAATAGAAATGGGAAATGAGTGACCTTTAGGATTGTCTTGGAAGTGACTCTCAGCCTTGTTTTTAAAGTATTGATCTCAGCTAAGAAGTAGCCATATCTTCTCCAAGAAATGGTTATATCACTGGGCAACAAACACTACCAAGATAGCACTGTATTCCTAAGGATTTAGTTCTGAGTCTTTCTTCATTTTTTGTTTCCTATCTTTGACTAAATGTCTGTGCACTTCCCCGACCTTTCTCTAGATAGTTAGTGGGAGGGTGAAAGCAGGAGACTCACTTGGAGAGATGTATAAGGTGGATACAGAAACTTAGCTGTGTAGAGAATTCCTGATTTAACAGGTTTGACAGGGCTGTGTGCCAAATTCACCTCCTGTTTTGTAGCTAAAGTTTGATTAGAACATACACACACCCACTCATGCAGGTAGGTATAGTGTTAGGCTGTTTCAGCAATACTATGGCAGAGCTGAGTATCTGCTCCTCAAAACCTAGAATATTTACCACTAGCCCTTTATAGAAAAAGTTTACAAACCATTGCTCTAAATTAACTTTTAATTATGTTTTGAGGGAAAAACATCCCTGCTGCCATATCAAGTCTAGCGTTCTACAGTTTTACTTTTTTCGTTTTACTCATTTGTAATATTTAGTTTGTTGAAGTTTGTTATTTTTCTGTGAGAAAAAGTCATATATACTTGATGTTAAAATTAATTGAAAAGAAGCTACTGAATGTGTACTTTAATTTTTAGGACCCAAATTTAATTAGCATGAGTAGTTTAGAAGATTGCAGTTTGTGCCCCACTATTCCCATTGAACATGGATTCCGTAGACAACAAGCCAAGTCAAACAATGTTGAAGAGACTGAAATACATTGGAAACTGATTCCAATTACAGGTAAGTGCAAGTATACTAAGTCTTACGTTTGCTTCCCTTTACTTCAGTTTCTTGAAGGGTTTAATCTTTTCTAGATTCCCCTTTTGGGTGATCAGTCTTCATCTTACTTTGCCTTGGTATCTTCAGTGTCTTATTTTGAACAGTCTAATAATGTTCATTGTGAGTGTTGCTCTTCTTGTTCAGCATCAGCACGTATTTGCACAAGGGCCTTTTAAAAAGCGAGGGATATACTCGCCCCATGGAGCTTAGCATGCAAGCTTCCAAGTGAAAATTGTTGGCAGAAATTGTGAGTTTCTAATAAGATGAGGTAGCTATGTAGATAAAATAATGGGTTTGGGCAGCCAATTAAATTGCATCTTCTCAACTTATTAAATGAGTAAGCTTCACCATAACAAGATACCATATAGAAAGTAATCAAGTTAGTTTCATCTGTTTGAAAGAAATTTGCTTTCTTAGTACTGGATTACTTTAGAGTCATTGGATCATCTGAGAAAATGACCTGAGATAAGAAAGTTAAAAAAGTTTATTGAACTATGGGGCAAGAAGAATTCAGCATATGTTTAAAAATCTGTGCAAACACACATATATACATATATACTCTTAATATTCCAAGTTCTTACTCATTCTTGCTGGCAAAGCATTTTTAGAAGCATTTCCAGGGCGTATCTTTTCTATCTCTAGACCTTTATTTAACCTTTTAAAAGAAGAGATAATTAGCTTTTTTGCTCAAGAGACTGGTGTGACCTAGAACCTATTGAGACTCAAGGAATTTGTACAACTTCCATAGGCTTTAGTTTGTTCTCTACTTAGTATCTTACCAGAGAGGGCAAGAGGCCTGTAAGTAAGTAAGACAGGGAACTGGTACTCATTTCTGATCTAGAGACTTCCTCTTGAATGGGAGAAACAGAAGAGGGAGGTAGTCCATATAAGAGTTATCCTAACTATTCCTCACTTAGACATCTTCACACTTGACACTGAGAGTCCTTTGAAGGCATAGCATCTAGTTTTATGTCACCTGAAAGGAAAGGAAACAACTTTGCATTTTAAAAGGATCCCTTGAGGATTTTTTTAGGTAAAAGAGGAAATACTTGAATTTGTTAGCATATAGGGCTGTCCTGTCCAAAGGTGCTTAATCAGTATCACATATCTAAAGAGAGTCTACAAATGCTAATGGATGCTTTCCCTCAGGAGGGAATGCAAGAAGCCCAGAAGACCAGCTTGGGAAACATGGTGAGAAACAAACACCAGGTGAGAAGGCTCCCTTTGCTTTTCCTCCCAGTGTGCCCTTCTTCCAAATTGCTACTTGCATTTCTGGTCTTCCATCAATAGAGCATTTATTTAAGTTCTGTTAATTAACGGAAAATATAGATTATCATTTTTGTATTTAAATCATCAATCACATTTTATCCAATTTTCTTTATAAAAGGTGTGTTCATAGAGATTAAGTTTTCTTCACTTAAAATAAATTATTTTTTAAATGAATGACTTGTGAAGACCAGAATATTTTCTTAATCCATTTTGCAGGATATTCTGTGAGAAACAGTCTTAAAGTTTCTTTTAAGTGTTAAAAAGATACCATCTATCTTTTAGGTACATTATTCCTGATCTTGAATATTTAAGCCCAGTCCTTCTAATTGTAAAGTTTATTTCAGCACCCAGTTACAGTGAGAGGCTAGAACACCTTTGGACTCCAAGAACGTGTACTAATATAACTGAAGAACTAGTTGTAGTAGGTACCTAGGAGATAGTCTCCTTTGGAGTTCAGTGGAACTTCCTTTCAGGTAGTCACAGATTCTGTTCTCTTGCTTCAGGTTTTTGGTGTCTTTTTTTGTTTTTGTTATGTTGTTTCTTACTCTTGAACTCTAAGCTTGCTTATTTATTTTTGACATTAATAGATCTTTACAGTGATTCCTGCTCTTTTGGAAATTTAGAAACAAAAAACTTTTTGTTAGTTTTCTTCAAGAAAATCTTTATCTCCTCCAGGGAAAAGATGATACAAACAGGAACAACAGGTATATAACTTAGGAGAATGCACAGATCTTTAGTGTATGGCTTGCTGATACTGTATTGACCACCACCCAGATCAAGATAAATAGATCATTTCCAGCACCTCAGAAGGTTTTTTTCTGCCTCCTTATTGTTAGTATTTAATCGTCTCCAAAGAGTAAATAGTATTCTAACTTCTTTTACCACAGATTAGTTTTGCCTTTTCTCAAACTTAAGATAAATAGATCTTCTCATACGTGTCCTCTTGGGTTTGGCTCTTTCACTCAATTAATGTCTGGGTTTCATCTATGTTTTGAATCTATTAGGAATTCTTATTGGGAACAGCACTTGTTTATGCTTTATAATGATCCATCAGCATTTACTTTCCTACCATCTTGGTATATTTTGTGCTGAGCTGTTGTAGGTAGGTATCTGAATCATATGATGCTGGCTTAGAGAAATGACTACTCCCCTTTCAAATTGAGGTACCTTAAAAATTGAGGTACTGCAAAGGATCTGTACTATTATGGATATTGACATGTATGTGTCTCTTAAATCATTTGTTGATGAAAATACTTTTTAAAATAATAACATTATCAGTCTTAATAAAATCATATTGGGAAAGTTGATCTTGCATAACAAAGTAGATGGTGATTATTATTTGCATTTAAGATGTGCAGTACAAAATGTATTTGTTTTTGGTTTTCTTTTAATGGAAAATTCTCTATTAAGCTATTTCAGCATACAAAAATTCTAGTTATCTATAGCCATGTTGTTAAGTGCCATCCAGTCCATGTCAATGCATAGTGACCCTGTACAGGGTTTCCAGGGAGCAGCTGGTGAATTTAAACCAAGGAGCTTGTGGTTAACTGTCCAGTGCTTTTCCTACAGTGTCACACCAAGCCTCCATCTATAGCCACAGCCCTCCAGAAATAAGCTCATTAGTAATGCAAAGGATAGCTATAAAAAACTTAGGAGAGCAAGTATTTCGTTAAGAAAAAAATTCAGAAGTTTTAAAACTACAGGTGAAGCCCCCAGCTAATTTATTTTACAAAATACAAATGAAAGATTTTATTTTATTTGAATAAATTAGATATTTGACATGGTATATAATTCAAGAAGTACATATATACTTCAAAAAATAAGACTTCCACCTCTCCCCCAGCTAGTTAGTTTCCCCACCAGTATCAGTTGTTAGGCTTCCTTCCATACCTTTTCTATGCATATTAAATGACATTTTAATGTTGCAAAATTAAGATACTCAATATTCCTAAATTACATTGCAGAGCATGCATTATCTGTTTTATCAGCTTCATATAGTTGTAATTCTTGTCTTGGCACGTCATATATTTTGCTTATTTCTTTTACTACAGACTTGCTGTGATTTGACTCTTCTGATATGACTTTTGTAATAAATGACAGTGGTTCATGATTATCACTGAATTGGTAGAAAATGTCACAGACTGACTGCTGTTTAAATTTTAGAAAACTGAGTATGGGGAGAATCAAAACTGAATTTTGCATATACAGGGCATGCTGCTACACATAAGTGTAAACTTGAATAAGGAATTAACCATATTTTTAAATGACTGTTGTTTAGAATACTTCACTTGGTTGGTTTAGATTTTTTTGACACATTGTGTATGTATTTGAACTTAGGATATATATATTTTTTAAAGTCAAAATTTGTAGTCCTTTTGGCTAGCTGAATGTCCTTTTAGCTCAAGTGGCGATATCCATCCTAATTTCTTTTGGAAAAAAATGAAAGTACTTGTAAAAGCATTGTCAGAGGTGTTCTTTTAATGCAGCTGTGAACTACTTATGTTTTCTTCTTGTGTTTTTTTAAGCCTTTTTATTCCTGATAAAATTGTCAATAGCATTTCAGAAAACCTTTAATTTAATCCCATATGTGAGAACAGATCTGAAGACCGATAGATATAAAACGAATCATCTTAAAGCTTGAATTCACCTTTTAAGTTAGTACTATACCCAGAGTATTTCTGTTTGATATTCTTTAGTGCTTAGCACTTAAGATTCTCATAGCATTTTGGATTCACTATTTGGCAAAGAATACAGGATGTGAGCAAGCTGTTTCACCGTCATGGTGAAAACATGTCTATTAAAGTCAGAATGATAAGGAAGCAGAAATAAACAAAGGGCATAATTTGTATTGATGCCAAATTGGTGCTTCTTTGAAGTAACATTCAAAATTGTCTTAGCTTATGAAATCCAAAGATGAATCACAAGTACGGCATATAGAGAATAAGATTCACATCAGTATTTGATGGTTTTATTCTGTTTGTTTTGATTTCAGTGGAACTTCAACTGCTTTATTAGTTCTAAATATCTTCTTGTGCTGACTCTTTTTTCTGATTTAAGAGTTTGTGTTTTTGATGTTCTCCTTTTGGATTGCTCTTAAAATAATGAACTCTTCCTGTATAGGTATGAAATCACCAGAAGAACAACTGGTGTGTCTGCCACCGCAGGAGGCCTTCCCTAACGACCCCCGGGTAATAAGTAGACAGAGAAGTTCTGATTACCAGTTTCCATCCTCTCCATTTACAGACACAGTAAAGGGCATCACTGAGGATGACGTGTTGACAGGTCAGGTGGTAGCAGCAGTGGAGGAGCAGTGTGTGCCAGCAGCAGAACCGCCTGCCCTGAGCGAAACCACAGAAAGGACAGTGTTAGGAGAGTACAGTCTCTTTTCTAGGAAGATAGAAGAGATTCTGAAGCAAAAGAATGTGTCATATGTCAATAGAATTTCCACACCTATCTTTTCAACACAAGAGAAGATGAAACGACTTTCTGAATTCATATATTCTAAGACTTCCAGAGCTGGTATGCAGGAGTTTGTTGATGGCTTGCATGAGAAACTAAATACTATTATTGTCAAAGCATCAGCCAAGGGTGAGAATTTGCCATCAGTCAGTCCTAATGTTTCTGGTACCAAAATAGCAATGAATACTCTGGGAAAGCGCAGCATGCCATCTTCCTCAATTTATTCCAACAATAAATCCTTCCCTGAGTCACTTTGTAGTGAAGCTTTGAAAGACACCAACTCTAGTGAGCAGCAGTCCTCTTCAGCTTTGAGTTTAACTGAAGTGGAGATGAACCAACCACCCCATGCCACAGAACTAATGGTGACTTCTGATCATACTGTACCTGGTGACATTGCTCGGGAGCCAGTAGAAAAAGAAACAACGAAATCACCCAGTGATGTAACCATTTCTGCCCAACCAGCTCTTTCAAATTTTATAAGCCAGTTAGAACCTGAAGTATTTAACAGTTTGGTAAAAATCATGAAAGATGTCCAGAAAAACACTGTGAAATTTTATATTCATGAAGAAGAAGAAAATATGCTCTGTAAAGAAATAAAGGTAATTAGATGAGAGGATAGTAGTAGTGCTGTATAAACTTGTCTTTTTTGTTTTTAAATGTTGACCATGTATTTTCATAATTTTATAAAGCACAGTAGAATGCAAGATTATTGTTTGACTAAATTCAGAACCTATATAATGTAAATATCCTGGAACTTAGATTCTTGTTGTATTCATTTGTATACATATTGCATCTCGATTTATAAAATGTTGGTTCAAAGATTATAATATTTCTTGCTAATTAAAAAAAATTATATGGGAAGAAAGATACCGAAGTAAAATAAATTGTTATATTAACAGCTCACATAGTGTTTTTAGTCAAATAGAAAACAAAAAAGTCCAAGGTTGGTCTGATCGTAATCTTGTTATCCTTGTTATGTCAGGATTTCCTATTGCTCTTGTTGATTTAGAAACAAACAGCTTTGATGATCCTAAAAAACTCCCAAATCATGAAAGATTCCTTACTGTGAGGTGATTTTCTTTCTACTGAAGCTGTAGAGTAAACTGGTATTTCAGGTCTTTGTTTCAAAATATATATACTTACATACATACACATACATATATGTGTATGTATGCATGCATATGTTATTGTTAAGTGCAGTTAATTAAGTTCTGACTCTAGTGACCCTGTATAGAATTTCCGAGGAGCAGCTGGTGGGTTTGAATTGCCTGCCTTGTTGTTTGCAGTCCAGTGTTGCTCCTACAGCACCACACCGGGAGTCCGTGGGTTAATGTGCTGTACTTCATAGTTGCTTTGAGCCACAATGCTGGCAGTTCAAGCTCACCAGCCAGTCTTTGGAAACATATACAGGGTTGCTATGGGTGGGAACTAACTCGACGGCACTTAAAAACAACATATACATCAAGTCACCTCTGACTCATAATGACCCCAAGTGCAAAGTAGAAATGCATTCCTTGGAAGCAAATTGCCAGGCCTTACTTTTGTGGAAACTTGCTGGGCTTGAACTGCCAACTTTTTGCTTAGCAATTCCATGTTTAATCATGTGTGCTAGTCAAGGACTTCAAGCGTAGACATGTTGTTGTTCAGTGCCGTTGAGCTGGTTCCAACTCAGCGACCCTATATAGGGTTTCTGAGGTGTAGCTGATAAGTTTGAACCACTGACCTTGCAGTTCAAACCAACCTTGCAGTCCAGTGCTTATCCTACAGCGCCACATCAGGACTCCAAGTCTAGACATGTAAAATTTATAAAATAGGTAAATTGCTACACCTTGGGACAACTGTATTAGTAGTCTGATAGTGTCAGTTGTTTTGCTCTTAGTGTCATTTAGTTGATTCTGACTCATAGTGATCCTGTGTAGGGTTTCCCAGGCTCTAAATACTTGTGGGAGCAGCAAGTTTTAGCTTTCTTCTGCAGAGCGGCTGTGGGTTTGAACAGCCAACCTTGTGGTTCACAGCCCAGTGCTTATTCTACAGAACCATTATGCTTTACAATAATATACATACACATATAATCAAGTAATACTCACTAAGCTACTGGAATCCAGCCACTCTTCAGAAACCCTATACAGGGTCTTTGTGGGTTAGAATTGACTCGATGGCACTTAGCAAGAAGCTATTGGATATTAAACTCTTAAGAAAATGCCTAGGACTTTGAAATGAATACCTGTTCCCGTTTATAGACTTTAGGGGTGGTTTCAACTTGTTCTGCTTTAGGTAGTAGAAGGAGCTGTACATAAGTGGGTTCTTAAACTTAGAGTAGCCTAGAAACTCAGTACTGCTGACATGTCTGTTTTAATGTCTGTGATTGCTGTCAGTGTGCTTTGTGTGGTACCCAGTGAGGCCTTCATAAGCATGGAAATGCATGAGGAGGTAGAACGTTCTGTGTGCCTGCCTTACTGATTTCATATGGCTTCTCAGGAAGATGGAATCAGGCTTATTGAAAACTCCATGGTTCTATATTTTGCCCTGTGGGAATGGATGCAGAACTGCTCAATTTCTATCCCAGTCCTTGCAACATGTTCTGAATGAAGCACAGTACTCTTGGGGATATAGTTGCATGTAGTGTGTGTAGAGGCTCAGTGAGAGAATAGGTTGGGCACAGCCCCGTGTGCTTGATATAACTCCACCCCCACTTTTCTTCACCAGTGGCAACTCACCTATATGGTAACTAGATTGAGTGGATAGGAAATGCGTTTACCTGTGAATGGTGCTTTTAATTCACTCTGGCATAGAAAAATTGTTTTCATTGTTACTTACCTTGCATAGAAGAAAGAAAAGATTGTTCCATGATATTCATATCTGATAGGAAATCTCAGATGGAAACTTTCATTCTATTTTAGTCAGTATCCGTTGGAAATATCCCTGCAAAAAGTTACAGTAGAGTAAAAGACTAAGAATTTCCTAAATAATTCTGGAGTTGGATTTGTCATTGTAGGAGTTAAACTGTCTTATATAGACTGACTTTCCATTTAAAGCTGTTTAACTGTCACAGCAGGCCTGTCAGATAGTAATCTACCTTTAACTGACTGTAAACTGGTTTGAAATTTGCCCAGAAACTTCAGAGCTGAGAGCAAAGTCAAGCAATATGTAAGATGCTGCTTTAGTTCAAGGATGCCCAAAAATATCCTCAAAGGGTGTGACATTTGTAGGCAGCTTTTGAAAAAGCAATAGATTAATTGTGAGGTGAGCTCATTTTGATTATGGCTGTCTTAAGTAGCTGTACCAGACTCTAATGAATTGATCTGCTCCTGATCCTGCAGTTGACTATAGGTTCAGGACTCTAACTGCACGTACTACTGCTCTGTGTCCTTTGAAAGGTAATGGAGGGAGGTGTTAGTTGGGAGAATCTTTAAGTAGCTTGAAGATATAAATTTGGCAGACATGGCTAATTTATATGTGAATAGCATAGCTACATAGGAAACTCTATGAATGAATGCTTTTTGGGCTTTTTTTAATTACACGAGGTACAGTGGTTGTAAAAGTGCTGTGCAACTGTGAAGGAATAGAATACCAGTTATGTGACCAATAACCAGAGACTGGCTTAGAATGGAAAGGAATGGGGTGGGGTTGGGTGAGGGTGGGAGCAGTTTTAATGATTGGGCTTTGTGTTGCTCACTTAATAAAGTAATGGAGCTGAGCTAAGAACCTGGGTTAATCTGCTATTTTTACTAGCTCACACAGACATTTATTTGGCTTTGACTGCTTAGCATTGTAACATAGTACAAAGAGCCACTTCATAACTGTGTGATCTTGTGTGCTTTAGGTTGTTTTTCTATAAAATGAGGTAGAGTGGCTTTGATGATCTTCTAGAGTATAAGTATGCTCCTGGTTATAATAGTGCTGTAATAGTAGTTAATTATCAGTTTGTCTCTTATTTCTGGTATTAAATGGATGTTTGCAAAAAAGCTTTTTAATGTTGACTTAGTTGTTTTTCTTTAACAGGAATATCTTATCAAATTAGGCAATACAGAATGTCATCCAGAACAGTTTTTGGAAAGAAGATCAAAATTAGATAAACTATTGATTATTATTCAAAATGAAGACATTGCAGGTTTCATTCACAAGGTAGACTATTAAGTCAAATTCACTACTTACTTTGGTTATAAGAACGTCCTTGTTTTTAAATCGTACTGTCTGTAAGACTAAAGTTGCTTGTTTTTAGAATATTGTAAGCTTTAATGGAGGTAGAACTTTGTGAAGTTTAGGACTTGAGACCTAACTGACTCTTCGGGTTTGTACCTTTGCAAATTTTAAATTGCTGCACATCACAGATCTTCCCTGTCACTCAAGAGTGAAGACAGAGTACCAAATTCTTGAATGCTATGGGCCTCCTGTTTATCCATAAACTGTTTTCATCTCCATTGGTATTTCCCAGGCAAAGTCATTTGTGCCCCCTCTTCTTTGCTAACCTACTTCCCTTTCCTGGATTTGGAGGATCCCCATCCAGTCTTATGAGCCTAGCTCAAATCCAGCATGCTGTTCTCTTTGAAGCCTTTTCTGGCTGTTCCTAGTATACAGGCTCTTGCCCTCATCTGAATTCTGACGACTTGCAAGGTCAGACAGAATAGCATTTCTTGCTTCTTTTTCCTAGACTTTTGTGTTTAGAGTGTTTTCTTCATGACAGGTGCCTCATACATGAATACTGGCTTATATGGTGGGTTTATATGTTGAAAATTCTATTTCTGTACTTGGCTTACAATAGGCAACTCGCTAATATTGGTAAACCATAGTGAATTTTGCTAGCCAGTGATTGTAGGTTACTTCACTCTTGAATCTACCAGTATTTCCTTATCCATCTTTATTTCTGTTTTCATTTTGATATTTTATTTAAACAGGTACCTGGCTTGGTGACTTTAAAGAAGCTCCCCTGTGTTAGTTTTGCTGGTGTTGATAGTCTGGATGATGTTAAAAATCATACATACAATGAGTTATTTGTATCTGGAGGTTTTATCGTGTCTGATGAATCAGTTCTGAATCCAGATGTTATCACAATTGGTAAGATATATGCATTCTTTTGAGCATGACATTTCTCTTGTTGTTTTTTTTTTTTCCCTCCTAACCTTTATCATTAATGATGAGAAATCACTCATACTTTTAATCTGTTTAATCTGCCATTCACAGATAACCAGTATAGTTCTTTCATTTTCTAGAACTTTTATTGCCTCAACTTTCTTTCCTATATTCTGTCTTTTCAAGTCATTGCCTCTAAATCTTAATAAAGCAAGGCTCTGTGCACCTACTGTACTTGGAGCACTCCTGATTTGTTGTCACTCATGTGTTTTGCTCTTGAGGTATGGATGTTCTTAGACCTACGTATAATTTATGCCCCCACTTATAACAAATACACACTGCCACTGAGTTGATTCTGACTCATAGCAATAGTATAGGATAGAGTAGAATTGCCCCATAGGTTTCTGAGACGAAATCTGTGGGAACAGACAGTCTTATCTTTCTCTTGCTGTCTTCTTTAAAGGGGGAAAAGAGAAAGAAAGGAAAAGAACATAGAAACTAGGATTCTACGTAATATGAATAAGTACTTGCATAATTCATTGTGGGAAGTGACGGTTATTTATTGAATTACAAGTGAACTTCTTTATCTGTAACAGAAAACCTTAAAAATTTTTTGACATTCCTCGAAGAACTTAGTACTCCAGAAGGAAAATGGCAGTGGAAAGTCCATTGTAAATTTCAGAAAAAACTAAAGGAATTAGGAAGGTAAGATTTGGAAAATAACTATATGATTGCTGTTAACATTGTTCTCACAGTCTGTTTTTCCCTGGTAGACCATGAATGCAGCTGAATTTGCACAGATGTCTTTAGACACTCCTTCAAAATGATCCTATTAGTTATTCTGGCCTTGTACTGGAGTAGTATTCTTGAGGAGGAGTATTTTTGCTTAGGGAGAAGCTTCGTGATGCTATAGTTATGTGTATAGGCAATGCTGGTTTAATCCTTGAGATTTAGGAGTTTAGAATAATTATCAAAATGAAATGGTTGGCACTCTTCATTTATTTATGGAACCCTGTATGCCTACTTTTCCCATCAAAAGGCTACCTAAGGCAGCTAATCTACAAAATTCAGACATACATCTGCTCCTCATTTACCGATTATCTTGTGACCTGATATTTCTCATTTATGGCTATAGTATAAAAATTCCATGACATTTTGTGCAGTAACAGCATAAGTTTGGCAGTAACAAACGCTGAGTTAGTTGCAAGGCATGAGTAATGCTAGTGAAAGCTGTGGGTCAACTCTGCTAAACCATGATTTCTCTGGTTTGGCAATAACGATGTATTTTGGCAGTTACGTAACAATGTAGCCATCTGCCATTTTCACACAGTACCAATTTGCACACATTGACTTGGTTTTTGGAAACTGTGTCAATCAGCAAAGAGTGTGTATTTTGGGACAAGAATTAACCTTCACCTGATTAAAGAGATTTGCAATTAGGATATTGTTTATCTTTGTCATGTGAAGTAGTGCCGAAGGTGTAACTTGTCCAGTTACTTAGTTCCCTCATGGTCCTGACAATAACTAGTGGTTTCTGCTTCCCACTGCTACATGGCTTAAGGTATACAAAAAGCTTAGAGCATGTATTGCATCTTTTGAAAGATTGATACTTTATTGTTCATTCATGTCCTACATTATAAACTAAGTTAGCAAAGCAAAAGATGATTATTACATAGTAAGGAAAAATGACAAGAGTAACATGGGCCCGTAGAAAGTTCTTGGAATCACATTTCCTACTCTCACTGTCTCAAGCAGCTTGCTTCAGGCAGTGAGCTAAATAATGCAGTTGTCATTGTTGTTAAGTGCCATTGAATTGGTTCTGACTCATAATGAACCTGTATGGGATTTTCAAGGAGTGGCTGGTGGGTTTGAACCAGTGATCTTGCAGTTAGTAGTCTAGTGCTTATCCTACAAGGATAGTAGGCCTCCAGCAATTGTTACCTCATTAGCTACCTAAATTAAGAAATTACAGTTTTAGCAAAAATTTCCATTCTATAATTTAGAAATGCAGATAAATACTAAACTGCTCCATTTCACAGATTGAATGCTAAAGCTCTAAGTCTGTTGACACTTCTAAATGTCTATCAGAAGAAACATCTGGTTGAAATTTTATCATATCATAATTGTGATTCACAAACTCGAAATGCCCCTGAATTGGATTGCCTTATCAGACTTCAAGCGCAGAACATACAACAACGACACGTAGTCTTTTTAACAGGTAAAGAATGCTCTTAAAATTTATATGAATCCAGGGATGTAGAGGAAAGGATTTTGTGGGGCTATGGTAAGTGTTATTAAGTTTTTTTTGTTAAGTTCCATCGAGTTGATTCTGATTCTTAGCAACAGGGTTTCCAAGGAGCAGTGGGTAGACTAAATCACCAGTCTTAATGGTTCAGTCCAGTGCTATTCCCACAGGTTATATAAGCTATGGTACTGAAAATGGGGGAAAAGAGATTTTTTGAGGACTGGATTTGTCCATGTATATTTTCAAGTATTTTAACTTGAAACTTTTTTCTGTTGGTTTAGAGAAAAACATCAAGATGCCTTCTAATTACACAGATAATGGGATAGTGGTTGCAACAACTGAAGACTTTATGCAAAACTTTAAAAGTCTTGTGGGTTATCACAACTCAGAAACAGAAGAAAACCTTCCTCTGCTTGGTGCTAATGAGAATCTTGAGTCACAGTCAGGTAACTTTTCAATAGTTTTCGTTTTCTTTAAGGCAGGCAGAAAAAGAGGACCGGTTTTGCTCTTGGTAGCAACAAATAAGGAAATATGCATAGTTTTTAAAACAGTCAACTTTAGGGAAAGTGTTACAAGGCATTTAGCATTCTGATACTTAGGATGCGCAAAACTTGTCCATTTATTTGACTGTAGTAACTTCTCAATTTGTATTGACAAGACAATGCATTTCTGTGTATACTACAGACATGCATATAATAAGTATGAAAGCTATTACTGGCAGCTTTTATTAGCAAAGGGGTTGTATTAAGAAGAAAGTAGGAAACCAGACATAGGGATTAAGCATTGGGCTGCTAACATCATTCTCCCCATAAGTGTAAAACAGTTTATTTATAAGGCAGTACGGGTATCCATAGCTTTAGTCTCTTATGAGATGGCCTCTTGCTTTGGCTCCGGGTTTGTTTAAAATGAGAGATGTACTTTTGTTTTTTGAGGGAAAGCAGATTTAATCAAACATTTGGTAGAGCTAACCAGCTTAGTAAGCAATCCAGTGAAGCTAGATGTCAAAAAAAATTTTTTTTTTTTTTATATTTCTTTTGTCAAATACTGAATTACCGTATAACTTTAGATGCTGTTTTGACATTAACCCCTTTGGAGCTGGGAGTTGGGATTTCCCTACATTAAACGTGAACACATTTCGCAGAAGCTTTTAGCATCGGATTATCTGGACATTCACACCTAGTGTGAGTGTTGTGACTAAGTGAACTTGTGGCAGAAGATCAAGCTTTAAGGGATTGTGGACTTGCAGACCCTGACGCATTATATTGTGTGAGTAGTGTATGATTTTAAAACTTAAGCAAATTGTGTATTTCAATAGAGGAGGACTTTTTGTTTTTTTAAATGTAGCTCTTTTAGAAAGCGATGAAAAGGATGAAGAGGATATGTCTCTGGATTCAGGGGATGAAATCTCACAAATAGAAGTATGCAGCAATTTTCATTCAGAAATATTGGCGAAAGAGACCAAAGGATCACGTGGAACAGATCATAAAAAGAATTTTCATATTGAGTTGCAGTCGTCTCTTGACATACAAAAAAGTTTATTAGAAGATAAGACTTATCAAATTGATTTTGAAGAGCAAGCTTCTATTGATAGAACATGCTTAGAAGAAGAGAACAGTTCAGCAGAACGAGATTTGTATAGCAACTTGCAATTAAACATGTCCCATCAGTTTAGTCATTTTAATGTTCTTACTCATCAGACATTTTTGGGGACACCATATACCCTTCCAAGTCAATCTCAAGAAAGTGAAAATTACTTTTTATCTGCTTATATTCAAAGCTTGGATAGAGACAAATCTCCATCTCCATTTAAGTTGGGAAAAAAATGATTCTTCCAGGCCATATTTAGAGGAGAATTATAGGAGCTTTTTTAAAAAAACGTTTGTTTGTGGACTTTTTCTGTTTCTTAAAGTGAATTAACAGTTTATATATTCATTCTCTAAGCAAAAGGTTTCTTGTCCTTTCTTAATTTTTTCTCTTATTTAAATCATGATGGCCTGTAACAGTTGAAGCATCTGAAAATTGAAATAAATATATATATATTTTTAACATATATTGTTACTTGAATTATCTCATGGCACTTTTAAGTTTTACATTTGTCTGTCACTTGTGCTTGGGCTTCAAACTGAAGCCTGTTTTATATGTAAAACGAGGCTTTCACAGGAAGGATGGTAAACATAAATGGCTTTACTTTTCTTCTGATGTAATGTTAGATGATATAAACTACTTTTGCTGAAATGAATTATCAACTATTTATTTTGATTTACACTTTTGTATAATGTTTTTAAACAGGTACAAGCCAGTGATGCTAAGTAAATATTTATAGGATTTTGGCTCAGTACCAAGATTTATCTCAGAATGCAGTTTCATTTAGACAAACCGTGTATAGCAAGCAGCACTATTGTTTCTCTTTAGGCTTAGCCATGTAAAATTACCTGCCTGTTACTAAAACGTCCGCTTTTTATTTGAGAGTATTTGATGATTATAATTTTTAGTGCTTGTGTGGTCCTTGATTTAACCAGATTCAGTTTCATCTTTTAAATAAATAGGCTTCTGTTATTTAAAGGCATTAAACAATTTGGGGAAAAACAACTTAGCTATAGATTTTAAACTGGGGTAGTCTTAGAATAGAAGTATATTTTTGACATGATATTTAGTTGAATCAATTACCATTTATTATAGGCACTTAGGTGCTAAAGTGCTATATTGAAAATCACTGTAAATGCACAGCTAAAGTACATGATGGTGGGTATAGGTGTCAAACCCACATCTGTTGTTAATGACTTTCCGTGCATTACTGATATTGATTTGTAAATGTATTTTGAAAAAATAGCATTTAGAAAATTTTAGAAATTCCTGAATGGAATTTGAATTATTTTGGGAAAAACAGTCTGGATGTGTTACATCAGATAGAACTTTGGTGCCTCAAAATGATTTGTGAAAGAGTTCTACTCTTTTTAATCTTGTTGATAAAGCAAAATACAGGAGTGGTATTTTTGTGGCAGAATGTGGTTTACAGCTCAGAGACTCCAGACTATATCACGGTAAGTAGAAAGTTTTTATATGATTTAAATGACCAGGTTGTTAACCACCACCCCCCCCCTAAAAAAAAAAAAAAGGTTATTTTAAACTATTAAACTTTTACAAAAGTCTGTGTTTTTATTATATAAAAAGATATACAGCATTTTACTACATGATGTACAAGTTTTTAATGAACATAAAAGTTAAGCTATTTGAAAATTAAAATTTGGAAGACAAAGCAAATGTGAAGGATTTGGTTTTCTGTATTTAAAATGAAGAACTAAAATTCTCTTCTTGATTTGCAGCTAAAGGCATGAGATTAGTTTCCAATTCCTTTTGCTTCTGGAGAAGGCCCTGAAATCACATTAATAAGTTGTTAATAAGGTGTGCAAATGTAGACTTGCAAAGTAATTCCTAATATTCCGGTCCTGTGAATCCATAATTATTATACTTACTTTGAAAACATTATTAAGCCCAGGATAGAATTATGTTACTTGGCCATAGTTGCAAAGTTTTAATCTTTGTCTTGTTGGATTTCGCTGACTCTTACTCAGTAGTTCCTCACTTGGATAAAGATATCTAATACATATTTGTAATATTAGTACAATTTTAGCATAAAACCAAGTCTCCCTCACTGTGGAGCTAGAATTGAGATGCCATCTCCCCCTCAAAATGCTCTGAAAATGGTGAGTCTCCATAAGACAAGTGTTTATCTTGACTGCCTCTTATCTTAGCAGCCTTTACAAGGCCCTGCTGAAGGAGAATGTAGACACTTAGTCGCACATGCTATCTTCATTTAAGCTAGGAAGTAAACAGTTATGTGAAGAAGCACTGTACTTGCTGGTGCAGTGGTTAAACTCTTGGCTATTTACTGAAGGGCTGATTGTTTGAACTCAGGTGGCAGTGTGCATCTGTAAAAATGACAGACTTAGAAACGTAAGTGGCAGTTGTACTGTCCTGTAGGATCAGTATGAGTTGGAATTGACTCTACAGCAGTGTGTTATTACATGGAGCTGGCATTTCAAAAATGAGAATATCAAAAGGAGGTGAGCTTCTAGCTCTATAGTGAGGAAGACTGAGTAAGTAACATTTGAACCAACCAGAAATGTGAAATGCAAGGGTGGTGGGGATCGGGAATGACTGGATATGAAAAAGGGTGCCCCTAAATTACAGCTTATTTTCTCCCAAATAGGAAACAAAAATTGCAACGAACCAAAATTAGCTGCACAACCAATTTAACAAACCTTTTTTTTAGAGCTAAGGAGAGGTTATATTAACCTGAAATAGTGGATGTTACCCAATTTTATTTTCACCTGTATAATAAAAGCACAATAATAAGACAATAAATTATTGGTTTTGGAGAAAATGAGGGAATGCAGTTTGGTTAGTAAAGGCGTCCTGGTGGCACAGTGGCTTTAGCACTGGGCTGCTAACCAAAAGGCTGGTGGTTCGCGTCTACTAACAGCTCTGCAGGAGAACGATGTGGCAGTCTGCGTCTGTAAAGATTACAGGCATGGGGAACCTTACGGGGCCGTTCTACTCTTGTCTTGTAGGGTTGCTTTTAATTTTGTTCTTTTGCATCAGATTACATTTTACTTTTTTAGAGTAGCATGAATGCTGTTCTGAACACTGCCAACACATTCATTTTTTTAAAATTTAGAATGTGAGCCACAATGCATAGAATTTCAGCATTAATTTGGGAGTAGGTGGGTGTTAAGGGGAGCTTTTGGTGTTTTTTAAGGGCCTTATCGATAATGTTTTATCATTCAATTGTATGTATTTTTCATTCAATAAAATTGTCTTAATATTTGAATGGTCTCATGATTTCATACTGAAAAGTTCCTTTTAAAGGTACCCTTGTGAAGGCAGAATCCAAGGCATGAATGTAGTTCCACTGTACTCCCATTCAAGATTCACATCAACAGTGGAAACAACTAGACACTTGAAATGTCTGGACAATATTATCTTCCTACGTGTATGTATGTATATATATATAAAAGTCATATACACTTGGTGGAAAAGTTCATACCTGTCTCAATTCTGACAGTCCCTTAAGGATTGCTTGCTGTCGATCCCTGTTTTTCACCAAGTTAGGATTAAGAAGTGGATCCCTGACATAGCCACATTCAAGCAATTGCTGTTCTTGGTCACAGTCTGAAGCCAGATAAATCGTTAAAAGAGTCAAATACATTTCTGATAACATAGCTATAAACCACATAATGGAGTTCTGGTATGGCACTGTAGGGGTAAACATTGGACCGCAAGGTTAGCAGTTCAAGCTCAACAGTGACTCCTCTGTGTATTGAGTCCCTATGAGTTGGAACTGACTTTATGGGGCTTAACAACAAACCACATGGTAAGAGTTCTGGTGCCACAGTAAGTTATGCAGTTGGGCTGCTAAAGGTTAAGGTCAGCAGTTCAAATTCACCAGTCGCTTCTTGGGAGAAAGGTGCTTTCTGCTCTTGTGAAGATCTGCAGCCTTGGAAACCTGAACCAACTAGGTGGCACACAACCACCATTACACCAAACCACAGTAGTGTATTCATTAATAAAATGGTATTCTAGAGCTATACAATGAGAAATTTAGTAATGGACTGTAAGAAAAATTATACTTTTCATACCTTAATAGCCTGGGCATAACTCTGGTGGTGGTGGTTATGTGCCTTGGAGTTGGTTCGACTCATAGCGACCCTGTACTTTTTTTCCCCCCGAGGTTGTAAATCTTTACGGGAGCAGAACGCCTCACCTTTCTCCCACAGAACAGCTGGTAGTTTCAAACTGCTGTTCAAACCAGATATTAAAACTAAAGGCTGAAATCATGGTTTGGATTTTGAATTTAGGGTTAGGGTTCAATTTCTACAATAATGCTTGTATTTACTTACCATGTGAATTCTGGTGTTGAGGGTCCTGGGTTGAAGGTCTGGACAATGGTGCATCTGGATCCAGGTAATAGACCTCATTAGTTCGGACATAGGGAATAAAATGAGTTGGTTCAGAAATCCCAAGTGATGGCTCTCTTTGTGATTGAGGTCTACTATAAAAAAAAAAAAAAAATTAATAGATTAAGAAGCAAATACAAAATTGTGCATTTTAGGGTATGCTTATCAATCACATTTCAGTTTATTCTCAATGTACCCATAATCCTTTTAAGAACACTATATAATGATCACCTTTTTGTAAAATTAACAAAGTAGGATTAACGTCAGTGTTTACTAGAACTAGCTGCTTCTATAAAGATTACATGTATACTAGTATAAGGGAAAATTAAGTTATAGTTGATTCTCATTCAGATTGCTTATTTGCAAATTTGTCTGCTCTATCAAATTTATTTGTATCTACAAAATCAAAACAAAAAGCCCAGAGCAGTGAAAACTGTGAGTTGCTCCACACCCATGTTCCCAGCTGAGGTCAAACAACTTGACAGTCGACCTTTGTTTCAGCTCTGAAGTCTATAAATAAGTGTTCTCTTAGTGCCACTTTTTTTTGGGTTGTGTTGGCAACTTTGCTGTTTAAAATGGGCCCCAACTTTAGTGTCTAAATGCCGTATCACCTTAGTTCAGTGATCATGAACTAAGAATATATATTAATGTCTTTAAATAAAAACACATAGCAAGGTTTATTGATCACTGAATGAAATAATTGTGACTGGAGGCTTTCTAGGAACCTTGTCTTTCTCCTAGAAGCAATGGTTCAGTGTTTACTGCAGCTTTACAGAACATAACTATCTCTAATAAAGGGAGCCAACTGCATGAAATCCTGAGGCTCAATGCCTGGGTTCATCTGAACCGATGAGTCAGAACTCACTGAATGGCACCTAACTGCAGTGCTCATCCTTAGGTATTCAGCATGAAGTCATAGACCTGTAACTATTTGAACTAAATTGTCTATTAAACAGCTCCATTCTGAGACAACTCTAGCTAGTGCAACCACAAAGAAAAATAAAAATTCTAGCAGTTGTGAATATGCTGTTGGTTTTTTTGAATTTTTTTATTTTGATCTCCATGTGATGTTCAAATCTTCCACTGATTAACTGAATTTGTCTTTGTCCTTAATCAATGTTTTAGTGTCCCCATAATCCAAGTAGAATGCTGATTCCACTGTTCACATACCAAGAAAACTAAAACACTTAGCACTGAGCCTAGAGATAATAGTAAAGGTCACTCATGTTCCTATCTGAGTTGCCTAGGCCCAGACCTACTTGGGGCTTCCCACTCAGTTGCCATTAAAGTCAACTCTTCAAGCTCCAGCTAAAACGCTACTGCTCACATGAAGTCACACCTTGCCCATTCCTTGCTATCTTTATATACATATATGCCAGATCTCGTCTAGATTTTGAGCTGATGTTTGGTGCCTCTTGTCTCAGAAAACATTCAATGACAATGAAATCAGTCTCATCAGTAACATACCTTTCTTTGCTGAAAGAATTAGTTTTTGGAGGCTCTTCTTCCTAAAAAATGGATTGATAAATGCAGATAAGGATTAGCTTTTCCCTATGCCCCCCCTCACTATTTTCAGTGACTATTTGATGAAATAATCTGAAGTAATTATTTGAGTAACAAGGAAGATTTAGTCATTTTCTAGAGTCAATAGAAATCCACAAATTCCTGATTATACGAATTTTCCACTGTCTTTATCTGGAATATGGAGTCCTGGTGTGGTGCTATGGGTTAATGCTCTGACTTCAAAGTTGGTTTGAACGTAAGGTCGGTGGTTCCAGCTCACCAGACGCTCCTAGGACACCCTGTTAGAAGGTTACTGTATTTCGGAACTGACTTGACAACAACAACCATCTGGAATATAGTGAGTCCTGGTGTGGTGCTGCAGGATAATGTGCTGTATTGCAAGGTCAGTTTGAATCATAAGGTTGGCAGTTCAGACCCACCTAACACTCCTCAGAAATCCTATACAGGGCCACTATGGATCGGAATCGACTCAATAGCACTTAACAATAGCATCTGGAACATACGTTTGAATAGAGGCACATTCACTAAGCGTAAACTTACATGAAAGATCAGATTAAACATATTTTGGCTTTGCTCTGTTCTCATAAAGCTTTACTTACAAAATCAGGTAGCCAACTAATTAGCCTCTGGGCTATATAGTCTGCCAACCATTGGTATGATGTAAACCGTATTTCTATAGTTCATTTTTAGTACACGCGGAAGTGTTTTAAACTTAGACATATGCTTGAAAATAAAATACCAAAGTCAAAATAACTTTACCTTTTTGATTAGATGCCACCTGCACCTTGAATCCAATTCTTGATGTGATGCAGGAAGAGCTTCTGGCGAAGTGCCTCTGTTTTGAGAGAAGTGTCCAGGATTGTTTCTTTCCACCAGCTGAAGCAGTTCCATCTGCCGCCTTACTTTTTTTTCTTCTCTTTGCTTTTGAAGCTGTTTAGGGTACTTTTCTGATGCTGTAACATACTTCTTCAGTGGCTTATTTGTATTCCAATCAGGCCCTCTATGACATTTCTTCAAAAGTTTTATTTGTTTCTCTGTTCTTGTGAACAAATTACAGTGGTCATTATGCCAACTGTTTTCTTTTTCTAAGTTAGCTCCTTTATCTTGACTTGATTCATGCTTGGTTTTCTTAGCATTTAATTCTGGAGAAATCTCAGGAGATGAACAATCTATAATTTCCCCCTCAGTTACTGATCCACAGTATGATTCTGCATTGAACATTTCTGTATTTAAGTCATCTTTAAAAAAGAAAATTGCAGATGATACAGTCTTAGTATCACATTATATGATTTTAATTTTTTTTTTTAAGGAAAAAAGTTGCCACAACATTGTTTCAGCTTAAACTTAAAATTATACAAACTGTCCTATCTAGTGTCATCTTGTTAAAGCACGCGAGAGTAAGCCCAAAAGTATGGCCACTATGAGTCCAACTCACACATGCAAGGGTTTATTCCACATCTCATCAACAGATGGCTGCAGAAAGTTTTCTCAGTAACATACGTCTTAAGTCTCGTGAGAGTGCCGCCAAAAAGAAACGGTCCAATCAAAACTGGTTTTAAGAGCGCATCAACACACAAAAAGTTACGGCAAATGTGTTTTGGGATTTTGGTGGGATAATCTTGATTTTCTTGAAGGACACAGGATGAACATGGGGGTTTGTGATGGATAAGATTTGAGTCAATTTAACTGGGCCAGTATTCACAGCAGTTTGGCAGTTGAAATGTGGTTATCCCCCATGGTGATAATCTAGTACAGTGTAGTTAACTCTTAGATCGACTATAAGCAGGTGTAGTTAACTGTGACGATTGGCTATGGGAAGGTGTAGTTAATTCTATGATGATTGGCTATGAGCAACCAATGAATTGAAAGGATGTTTCTTCAGGGGTGTGCCCTGCTTCCAATATTGGACGCAAGCAAAGTTTGTGTTTCTGCTGGGTCTGAATTTTACTTCTGGTTCAATCTCCAACTTCCAGTTCTTTGAACCTGAGCCTGTGGTCTGCTGTATTACCTGTCAATCCTGGGAGCCATAAGCAGCCTGCCTTCTTACCTAATGGACCTGCCTGGCTAGTGATCTTGGTTCATCTGACCCAGACTTGGGACTCGCCCGCCTCTACAATTGTGAGCTGTTTGATAAAAAGATCTATTTTTATACATTCATATATAAGTTTTTACTGGTTTTTCTTTTTTAGAGAACCCAGCCCTAGACAGAGCTTATTAATGTTACAGGAAACTGAAAGTTGCTTCCTGTAAAGAAAAAGGCAAAGAAATTTGTGCCGAGGAATTTTTCCCCATCACAAAGCACCTGCTCATTCTTTAAGGATAGTAGGAGCTGTCTTTACGGAATTTCCTTGGGAAACCTTATCCTATTCACCCGATAGCCTTCATTTTGTCCCTTCAGACATCTTTTTGTTCTCCAAAGCCAAAGAACATTAGAAAGAAAGACAAAAATTGGAGTCTCTCAAGAATTCCAAAACTGCTGTGTTGACATGGTATTTAAATTGAAGAGTACAGAATTCTTCGGGGAGGGGTTGTTAAGTGCCATCAAGTCAGTCCCGACTCTGCAGGAGCAGAAAGTCTCGTCTTTTTAAAAAGATGAAAACACTATCCTCTGAAGTCGATATGCCTAGGTAAGAGGGTTTGTTGAGAAATAACAACTTCACGTTTTGATGTCTTTGTTTTAATGAAGGTTTCTGATTTTGGAGCAATACTTTTTGACTTGCCCTCATTTATTTCTGAGAAAAGTCTAATTTACATTTTTCTATTAAGTAGCTCACAACATTTTTTTATAAGCTCTTTGGGGATCCTTGAAACTTCAAGTGGTGTTACTTTGGTGTGAAACTGTTGTTGTTAAGTGCCATCGTATCAGTTATAAATATGAAAAGATCTAGAAAATGCCCTTTAGTTATTCATTTTTACCTCAGGCACTGGATGAATGTTTTTGTCTAACTTTTCTCCCACATTTTTAGGTAAGGAGTCCTGGGGTGGGGCTGTGGGTTAATGTACTGGACTACAAAGTCAGTTTGAGCTTCAGGTTGGAGGTTCAAGCTCACCAACCACTCCTCGGGAACCCTATATAGGGTCGCTATGGTTTGGATCCGACTTAACGGCACTTCAAAACAAGAAGCTAAAGATAGTCAATCTAAGTCCTTATCTCTGAACCTTAAACTAAGATCCAGATTTTGCTCTGCAAACCACCCTTGGTCACAATCTTCACTTTTTTTCCATAGTAAAAACAGGAAAGAAAAAAAAAATCACTTATATTTCCTTAATAATAATTTTAAGGTCCTTATGGTGTCCTGGTAGCGTAGTGGTTACGAATCGGGCTGCGAACCTTAAGGTCAGCGGTTCGAAACTACCAGCTGCACCGCAGGAGAAAGATGAGGCTTTCTACTCCCGTAAAGATTTACACCCTCGGAAACCCTATACAGGGTCGCTATGGGTCGGAAATGACTCGATGGCACATAACAACAACAACAACATGGTGTCCTGGTGTGGCACTGTGGGCTAATGCATCAGACTGCAAAGTTGTTTTAACTGCAAGGTCGGTGGTTCAAGCTCACCAGCTGCTCCTTGGAAACCCTATACAGGGTTGCTATGGGTCAGAATCGAACTGACAGCACTTAACAACAACAATGAAGTGCTAGGGTGGTGCTGAAGGGTAATGGACTATATAGCAAAGAGGGGTTTAAACTTCAATGTTGGTGGTTCATACCCACCAGCTGCTCCTCTGAAACCCTAGACAGGATTTCTGTTTCTGTGGGTAAAGCAATTCAAAGGCACTTAACAGAAACAATTAGAAGGCCCAGTGATACGACTAACTATCACAGCTATATACATAGCTGCATAACATTACAAAAGCTCTCTTTCACAGAGATGATTAACCTTTGAAATAACATAATTCGGTACTGAAAAACAAAGGGCTGGGATTCACATTTGGAAAAAAATCAGAGCCATTGCAGATCTCCTGGTGTGGCTCTATGGGATCAGCACTGGACTGTAAACCACAAGCCCGGCAGTTCAGACTCAATGAACCAGTCCTCAGAAACTCTATACAAGGTCACTGAGTCAGAACCAACTAGAAGGCACTTAACAACATTAGGATTAATTCAATGGCAGCCCCAGCCTGAATAACGCACCTGAAAGGGTTGATTCCTGTAAATATCTGAGGTAAATTGTTAAGTGTCACCTAGTCGATTCGGACTCATAGTGACCCTGTACAGGATTTCCAAGGAGTGGCTGGTGGGTTTGAACTGGCGACCTTAATATTCAAAATGTCCTTGAGGTCCAGTATGTTACCCCACAGCACTGCACCAGGACTCCCTGTAAGGCTACTAATCATCACTTTCATACTGGTTAATTTCTTCATGCCACTCCAGAGTTACTTTGCACCCTCCTCTACCCTGTGCTCTGGACCACAATATGGAATTCTGTTGGGCTTTGCTTTTGTCACGAGGGTTCCCAGGCAGACTATAAGGACGGAAGAGTGAGATCAGAGCACTTTACTCCCCTGGCTGGCTCACTTCCCTGTTAGGTTCAACATCATTAGCGAAACGCAAATGTAAACCACATCAAGATAATATTTTGTACACACAACATAAAACTAGTTTGTGATGATTTTGATGATGACCCATGTATGCGGAATCAGTGTTAATGCCGTCGATTCGATTCCAACCCATAGTGACCCTGCGTAGGGTTTCCGAGAAGCAGCTGGTGAGTTTGAACTGCCGACCTTGCAGTTCAAAAGGCTTTGCAGTCTGGTGCATTAACCCACAGCATCACACCAGGACTCCTGTATGCAGAATGGACCAGAGCTAAACAGGTTTTTTAAGGCTGTGACCTTTTTCCTGAGGCACCTCTGGGTGGTTACAATTGCCAATCTTCTGGTTAATAGTTGAGTGCTTTCGCATTTATACCACACCCAGGGACTGCTTTTCACACACATTGGTTGTTGGTGGTTGTATGCCTGGTGGTAGTTGTATGCAGTTGAGTCATTTCCGACTCATAGTGACCCTGTATAGAGTTTCCGAGGCTTTAAATCTTCGCGGGAACAGAAAGACCCAGCTTTCTCCTGTGGAGTGTTTGGTACATTTGAACTGTTGACACCTTGTGATTAACAGCCCAACTCATAACCCACTATGCTACCAGGGCTAGGATGGCTATAGTATAAAAGGCAAGCTATAACAAATGTTGGCAAGAATGTGGAGAAACTAGAAACTTCAGGCCCTGCTGGTAATATAAAATGGTGCAAACAGTTTGGCAGTTCCTCAGAATGTTAAACAGGTTCTCCATGACACAGCTATTTCACTCCTACATGTATACCCAAGAGAAATAACATGTCTACACAAAAATTGGTGTGTGACTATTCAGAGCAACTTAATAATAGCATAATGTGGAAGTAACCTGATATCCATTAATTGATGAATGGATAAAAGAAAATATGGTACTCTGAAACAATGGAATATTTGGCAGTAAAAAAACTGAATTACTGATACACGGCTATACCAGAAATGATCCTTAAAGCCTTATTTCTAAGTGAAAATAGAGAGTCACAAAAGACCACATACAGTATAGTTTCAATTATATGAAGTCTTCAAATAAAGCCTTTCTGTAGACATAGAGGAGTCCAGGTGTGGAGCTGTAGAATCAGTACTGGAATGCTAACCATCAAGCGGGCTGTTCAAACCCACCAGCTCCTCCTTGGAAGTTCCAATGGGCGCTATGAATTGGAACTGACTCGATGGCACCCAACAACAACAACACAGAGATAGAAAGTCAATTAGCAGTTGCCCATGTCTGGAGGGGTTGGAGAAATAGGGAATGACTACTAATGGGCATAAGGTTTCATCTTGGGGTGATTAAAATGTTGTAAAATTAACTGATAATGTTTGCATAAATTTGAATACACTTAAACCTGTTGCGTTGTACACTTTAAAAAGGTGAGTTTTATGATCTTTGAATTAGATCTGAATCAAGTTGTTAAAAAACAAACACATGGTATCAGAGCCCATTAATTTCTAACTTACTCATACTTAAAAACCTCAAATTCCTTTCATTTTTTAAACTTTAAATGCATTGAAGTTAATTCTAATTATTTTAATTAAGTGACTTTATTTTTAAATTTAAATCACAAATTCTAAAGAAATACCTGTTTGCACACCAGTATCCTTCTTGGGAGAAGCTGTATAATTGATAGATGTATTCATCTTACCACCGGCTTCATCATAGCTATGTCTTGAATTTGAAATGCTGTTAGTGGATGCATTATATTCCATTTGTAGCATCTCAATTGGCAAGAAATTATCTAATAAAATGACAATTCAAGAATATTAACAAATTACATGGAGCCGAAACTAAACACTCAGCAAGACTTTTATTCAGTATGAACACTGCAGTATAACTGTAGAAGGGTTAGCCTAAATTTTCTTTGAAAGCCCACTGCTGTTGATTCAATTCCAAGAACTCATAGCGATCCTACAAGACAGAGCAGAACTGCCCTATAAGGGTTGCAAAGCTGTCATCTTCATAGAAGAACATTGCCACATTTTTATCTCCTGTGGAGTGGCTGCTGGTTTGAATGCTGAGTCCTTAACCACTGGGCCGCTGGGGCTCCCACAAAAGCTTACTTATATTGTATCCCTTACTGAATTTAGGAAGATCAATTATTTTGGGGAACACTGCCGGAAAATGAGCCCCTCAGGGTGGAAGGCACTCAAAATGTGACTGGGAAAGAGCTGCCTCCTCAAAGTACAGTGGACTGTGATGATGCGAATAGAGTAAAGCC
>NW_006408564.1:5698755-5733738 GCF_000296735.1 Chrysochloris asiatica | reverse complement strand
TGCATTGAAGGAATTGGCAAAGAACAAGGCACCAGGAATTGATGGAACAAAGACTGAAATCTTTCAAGAAAGTGAGGCGGCACAGGAGGCACTCACTCATTTCTGCCAAGAAATTTGAAAGACAACTATCTGGCCAAGTGAGTGGAAGAGATCCGTATTTGTACCAATTCCAAAGAGAGATGACCCAACGGAATGAGGAAATCATGGGACAATCTCTTTGATATCCCATGTGAGTAAAGTTTTACTAAAGGTAATACAGAAATGGCTGCAAGCATACATAGACAGAGGACTTCCAGAGGTTCAAGCTGGATTCAGAAGAGGACGTGGAACAAGGGATATCATTGCTGATGTCCGATGGATCGTGGCTGAAAGCAGAGAATATCAGAAAGATGTTTACCTGTGCTTTACTTACTATGCAAAGGCTTTCGATTGTGTGGATCATGACAAGCTATGGACAATACTGTGAAGTATGAGTATTCCAGAACACTTAATTGTACTCACGAGGAATCTGTACGTGGACCAAGAGGCAGCTGTTCGAACAGAACATGGGAACACTGAATGGTTTAAAATCAAGAAAGGTGTGCAACAAGTTTATTTGTTCACCATACTTATTCAACTTGTATGCTGAACAAATAATCCGAGCAGCTGGGTTCTATGAAGAAAAATGTGGCATCAGGCATTAACAACCTGCGATACACAGATGATACAACCTTGCTTGCTGAAAGTGAAGAGAACTTAAAACATTTACTGATGAAGATCAAAGAACACAGCCTTCGGTATGGATTACATCTCAATGTAAAGGAAACAAAAATCCTCACCACTGGACCAATCAACAGCATTCTTATCAATGGAGAAAAGATTGAAGTTGTCAAGGACTTCATCTTGGATCAACTATCAACCCTCAAGGAAGCAGCAGTCAAGAAATCAAATGACATAGTACATTATGCAAATCTGCTGCACAAGACCTTTTTAAAGGGTGGAAGAGCAAACATGTCAACTTGACTAAGGTACGCCTGACCCAACCCATGGTATTTTCAATAACCTCATATGCATGCGAAAGCTGGAAAGTGAATAAGGAAGACCGTAGAAGAATTGACGCATTTGAGTTATGGTGTTGGAGGAGAATATTGAAAGTGCCATGGGCTGCCAAAAGAACCAGTAGATCCATTTTGGAAGACGTGCAGCCAGAGTGCTCCTTGGAGGCCAAGATGGCCAAACTTTGTCTCTCATACTTCAGACACATTGTCAGGATGGAGCAGTTACTGGAGAAGGATATCATGTTTGATGAGGTGGAGTGTCAGAGAAAACGAGGAAGACCCCAACAAGATGGAGTGGCCAGGTGGCAGCATCGATGGACTCAAGCGTAGCAACAGTAGTGAGGTTGGCCCAAGATGGGGCAGTGTTTTGGTCTGCTGTGCATAGGGTCGCTATGAGTTGGTACTGACTCGATGGCACCTAACAACAACAACAACCTCAAAGTCAGCAGATTAAACTCACTAGCAGTCCTCAGAAACCCTATACAGGATTGCTATAAATTGCAACTGACCTGACAGCACACAGCAACACAACATAATTTTTTTTTTCTGTTTTCACCGCTGTGTTTTAAGGACATACGTTATTTTGAAACAACCACAAAAAAAATCTATATGTATATGTGTGTGTGTATGCATACATATGCATATATTAACGTACTGCATTTTTATACATATATTCTATATTTGCCTGCTAGCCTGTCCTTCCCCAAGAGTTATTTTGTAAATTGTTGTTGCTGTTAGGTGCCATTGAGTCGGTTCCAACCCATAGCGACCCTGAACAGGGTTTCCGAGGCTGTAAATCTTTACAGGAGCAAATAGCCTCATCTTTCTCCCGCAGAACCACTGGTAGTTTCGAACTGCTGACCTTATGGTTTGCAGCCCGATTCATAACCACTATGCTACCAGAGCACGCTAATTTTTTAAAACTGCATATGAAAATGAAATTTGCATAGCAGAGGTTTGGAAAATGCCTCCCAGGAGGGTGTGGTTGGAAAACAAATGTTGAAGGTGAATGTTACTTGTATGAAAAAACTGCAATAAAGCACACAGGGCGCACCATTGTGGATACTTCTTAGGTATAGGCAAACACCTTGTCAGATTGGTTTTCTGGGTTTGAATTCTTAGGACCATTTTCTCCTCAAACAACTCAGTCAGTGGCATAATAATAGTTCACAGAGCATATGTTCTGTTTCTGAGTTTGAATTATACATTCTTGAGTCTTAAAGGCTTGTTAGAAGTCATCTAATATGTGACTATTGGTCTCTTCTCTTCTGGAGCAAAAGAGAAAGGAAAACAAAAGATTCAGAGAAGAAACCGTCTACACGAACCACACACAGCCTTGCCTACCCTGAGATCAGATGGTGACCAGCTACCACCACTAACAACCATTCTGATAGGGTTCAAGATACGGATCCAGACAGAAGGGAGAAAAATGTGAAACAGAACTCAACTTCGTAAAAAGTCCACACTAACTAGACCAGTTGAGATTAGAGGATCCACTGATATCCTCCATAAACCTTAACCTGGCTCACCAGTGAATACTGTGCCCCATAAGAAAAAAATCATTTATTTGAGACTAAACAGTTAACTAAATAAATACTCTTAAGTAAGGAAGAAAGAATAAAGGGACAAAGAAAACAAATTATTGAAAACAAAACATCGCAAATGGAACAAGAGAATGTTGACACACTGTGAGAAATGTAACCACTGTCAATGAACAATTTGTGTAAATTGTTAAATTGGAACCAAATCAGAGTTACACAATACAAGTAAGTTCAAGATGTGAAATTATTTTGAAAAAATTTAAGTGTGTTAAAGTTATTAAAAACAGGCAATAGTTAGTAACACGATTTTTAAAAGTAGTATAATAAAGAAAATTCTGGTTTAGTACTTACCACCAAGATTTTTAAGCAATTTGGAAGTGTCATGTCCTTTTTGAGCCAACTCTCGAATTCTCTGTTCTTGTTTCAGTCTCTGTGCCAGCTCCTGTGCTCTCTGCATTGTCTGGAACAGTTCATTTGTCTTGAGAGTCATGATTTCCTACCAAAAATAGAAGTGCACATAGCCATTAAAGACAAACATCAAGCACTTTGAGTTCACCTTTTCCCTCCTAATAAGTATGTTCTTAGCTCCTATTGTGTGCCAGGCACTGCTCTAAGCACTGGGGTTATAGCAATAAACAAGGCAAGGTTCTTTGACACTCTGGACTTCACATTCTAATGTGGTTTTGTTTTTTATCCTGAATTTATTTATTTACTTATTTTAAGGCTTTTTTGTGAATTGAGGGATAGTTTACATGGGAGAACATCGGTTATGCACCTATCTTATCGTATTTTGTTTCATTGCAGTGATTACCATCCCTTCCATGCATCATCATTCAACAGTATTTGCATCTATTACCTCTGTTTGTTTTGATTTTAATGTACACAAAAACACTCAGGGATATATAATCATTTAAACAATTATAGGGCACATTCTGCAAGCCTGCCTCCTGGCTGCCAGCACACAGCCTTTCTCTCTTCATGAGTCTAGAGTCCTGAGCTGCTCACTCTCTCCATGTCATCATCTCAGTCTCCATCTCTAGTGTCACTACTTCTCTAGACAGGATCCCATGTTCTGCTTGTGCTCTTCCTTGATGGTCCTAGGATCCTCTGTTCCTGGACTGTAAGATTAACTACTCCCTCCTTTTTGTTACAAAACTTCTATCTTTACAGTGATGACTGTCACAATTAGTCATAACAATTACTCACGACTGAATCACAAGAACCTTATTCCCAGCTCCTTTCACCAGACCATCAGAAGGCTGTTGATGAGCATGGATAGGTGGTATGGTAGGGCCCATGGATACAGCCACTGATAGACAGATCCCTGCCCTCAAAGAAGCTAGGCTCTAATTTAGATCCTTTTCCAAAGTGTCATGAGCAGAGATGGGAAGTAGACTGAGTTGCACTTGATAAATTCAATGCTGAGCATGTTATGTGAATGCCCTCATTCCATAACTTTCCATACAAAACTTCTACCTTTACAGTTGGGACTATCGCAATTAGTCATGATAACAATTACTGTTGAATCATAAGAACCTTATCCCCATCTCCTTTTACCAGAACTGTCTAGACTAGATGAAAACTATTCAGTGGGGATTCTCCCTTCTTCAGCATACTCTAAAACTAAACTCCCTCTTGAAAACTTGTAAGACAGTCACTTCATGCCTTTATTACACCACCACCCCCCACTCCCATTTAAGGTAGACAACGTCTAAGATGCCTGTCCCTATAAACCCTGTGTACCGAGGGGATAGCATTGATATTGATGTGAAAACTCCGTCCCTCTCTGTTGCTATTTTGAGCTACTACATCCATAAGTATAGGTCAAGTTCAATGAATTGTAGCAATTTACACTTGTTTCCTTTATCAGATTTGTTTATCTTCCTCTAGTTGAGTTCTGATCATCAAGCCATTGAAGGTAGGTCAAATGGGTACTATCTGCAAGTTTCGGTGTTTTTGTGCAACTCCCCTGACTTCATAGCAGCTGGACACTTAATTCTCTGTTGTAGCTCTCTGTGGCTAGGTCCTTCTAACATATTTTTTATAACAATATTAGATCTCAAATTTAAGTCTTTTTATTCATTTCCAGTTTTTACTGATAAACTTTTCAGTTTCTAAAACCAGTGACCAATTTCAGCATTCTTTTGCTAAGATTAAAAACGTTAATGTCAAACAGATGTCAAAAGGTCAAACGTAGTTTGTGGTCAGATCTTGTAGTTCAAGTAAGCAATACTTAAATTTATTTACTTATACAGCTTCTTTTTTTTTTTTTTGATGAAAAGGAGGAGGATTTATTTGCCTTTCTGGTCCTTGATTTTCCTCAGCTAGAACCGCAGCTTCTCCCCCTCTAACACATATGCTCTGCCACACTGGTTTGGTCTTGAAGCATTTTAGGCATATCAATGATTCTTATTTTCTGAATACAATACTCAGAGTCCGAGGAGAAGTCCCCCACATCCAGCCTGACGGTCTGGTACTTGTTGCTTCTTCTAATCCAAACTGTGTGCATGCGGTGGGGTTGACCTTAGTGTTGGTAGTCGAGCATCCCAGCTTGTGCTTCCGCTACATGTGGTAGGGCTTGCTCTTGCCTTGGTCTTGTGGCACCTGTGCCAGTGGTCCTGGGAGATGCCCATCACTCAGCACTGACTAGAGCTTTTCACAGCTTCTCACACAGCCTCTGTGTTTTGTGTAGCTAACTTAGGCTAGTCAATAAAATCGGAACCAAGCCCCTCTATCAGCCATTTCTGGAGTAAAGCATACAAATGCGAAAAAGGCAAAAAATAAAGGCTCTTGTTGCTCTCCCCACGCCCCAGCTCTAGAGGAAACGCCCTATACTCTACTCTAAATCTCTGATATCCTTGTCCTTTGGCAGGTCAGCTCAAGCATGGCATGTGACACCGCTGGCACTATTTTAATACAGGGGTTCTCCCAACAGCCAGGCATCTATTCTAAAGACTGTTATTCAGCATAGAGAAAACCTCTGACAGTCACAAGCCCAGCCAATTACTCTGCAAAAATACATGCTCCTTTTCATAAATGGATATGAGAAAAGACTATCATTCCTGTTTGTTTGTTTGTTTTATGTGCTGTGGAGTAGCTTCCAACTCATAGCGACCCTGTACGGGGTTTCTGAGGCTGTAAATCTTTACAAGAGCAGAAAGCCTCATCTTTCTCCCACAGAACAGCTGCTAGTTTCAAACTGCTGATCATAAGATTAGCAGCCCGATTCATAGCCACTATGCTACCAGAGCTCCTTACCATTCCTCTTAGGGGATCTAGAATTATTATTAATGTAATAATCATAACTGAAGAATTATTTCAAAATCAAGCACATGGATAATTTTTCTTTGTGCTGTGAAAATTCATCTTAAGTTTCTTTTAACAGAAAATAAAAACAGGCAGGAGAGGATTTGTGAACTATTATCATGTGAAATAAGAAAGCCATTCACTTCTGTCTCTGTGGCTTTCCTACTGGTCTTTATGAAAAGCTTTGATGCCTCCACATATAGCTTCAGAGTGTCAAAACATTATGCAGATGTTCCACTTCTGATTATTGTTCATTTGAAAACGTAAAAGCAATATACTACATCTCACTTTATTCTAAAATGTTAGTCAGGGTGTAAATACCTACTTCCTTTTGTTTTTGCTTAAGTATATCTTCTTCATACTGTTTCTGCATCTCTTCTCGTTCCCGTGCTAACCGACGCTCCTCCTCTTCTTCTTCTTTCTTTCTTTGTTCTTCTTCTAGCTGCTTCCGCCTGCGCTTTTCTTCAACCTGAGCAGTGATGGCCTTCTAGTCATAAACAAACATAAATCATTGTCACACAGAAAAATACATGAAGCATTTATTTGGCAACTGTAGAATAAACTGATTAGCATATAGGAAATATTACATATACAGTGGCGATAGTTATGGGCCGTGGAGTCAGTTCCGACTCACAGTGACTCTGTATAGGGTTTCTGAGGCTCTAAATCATCACGGGAGCAGAAAGCTTTATCTTTCTCCTGTGGACTGCTGGCAGTTTCAAACTGCTAACCTTGAGGGTAGCAACCCGACTCATAACCACTACGCTACCAGAGGTACTGGTTCTATATACGAGTAAAGTTAAAATGCCAAGTTTGCCATGTATTTCTCCCAGCTCCCACTTGATCTGTCAACTTCTTTAGCCCTAAGATGACTGGCAGACACAGAAAAGCTGAAGAAATTATCTGAGTGCTTATCACAGGTATTTTCTAAGTGTCTGCTCACTGAACTGATCAGAAGTAACATTATAACCAAGCCACTATCTTTATCAATACTTTAAAAGAACTATTCAGACCTCCAAATCGTTTCAAATCAGACCAAAAGTGAGCGAGAACATTTTGCTCCTTGCCTTCTGTCTTACATTATTGGTTAGATTTCTTCATCATTAAGTGCACTTTGTTGTTGTTGTTGTTAAGTGCCGTCGAGTCAGTTCCGACCCATAGCGACCCTGTACAGGGTTTCCGAGGCTGTAAATCTTTACGGGAGCAGAAAGCCTCATCTTTCTCCCGTGGAGCGGCTGGTAGTTTTGAACTGCTGGCCTTAAGGTTCGCAGCCCGATTCGTAACCACTACGCTACCAGAGCTCCTTACTTTAGTCCCCTATAAATTTCACTTTCTAAAAAATTAAGTCTCATCCCAAACATTTGTTGTTGTTCTTAAGTGCCGTCGAGTCAGTTCCGACCCATAGCGATCCTGTATAGGGTTTCTGTGGCGTAGCTAGGGACTCTGAACCACTAACCTTGTAGTTAAAATGGCTTTGCAGTCTGACGCATTAACCCACAGTGCTCAGAGCTAAACTGATGAAAAAAAATACACAATAATGTAAGACCTACTGCAAATGCACATACACAGTCTATGTATTAAAGACCTCAGTAGGAAAGCAGAGAACTGTTTCTTACAGTATCACTGGTTCCTAGCACAGTAAAATTTTAAAGTTGCCAGCTGGAGTAAGGATTAGATTCATCACAGGAGTGAGTAGGATTAGTGTACAAATTTCTATCAAAATTTTAATTTCCACTTAGTTTGGCCATCAACAGAACTTATTAAGAGAAATACATTTTGCAGTGTAATACCTGATGTTCTAACTGTTTTTGTCGCCGCCTGTCTCGTTCCTCAATCTGAACTGGGTCCAAGAGAGCAGTCATAGAGCGGAGAAAGCTGGCAAGACAGACTAATACATTAGATATTTAAAATCCCAAGAGTAGGTCAATTTTTGCTTGTAACACACCTAATATTCATTTCTATTTCACAGAAAAATACCAAGTACAGAAACTAATTAGACAATATAAAAAGAATAGCATGTAGACTCTCTTCACCCATCAAGTAATACCAGAGCATGAGGATGGACTTACTTTGTTTTGGGACTGTTTGTCATTGCCATATCCCTAATAGACTTTGCTACACACTCTTCCTCTGTAGCTCCAACCTGACTTCCATTTGTAGGCGTATAAACACTGCTGAGGTCAGCTAGCTCCTGAGTGTCAGGAGAGACACAGAAGTACTCTGGTTGTTTGTGGGTTGATCGAGAGGACAGTTGAGACTGAGAACTAGGATAATTCTTTAAAGAATCAAAATGCATTGCCCATCTGTCATGTTCCTCACCCTAATAATGACAAATAAGATTGATAAGAATTTTTACAATTGTTCTTTCACATATAAAATCATAAATGACCATCAAAATGTGTTTCTGAAAGTCGCCACACAGCAAAATTCCAATACCACTTGCCATCAAGTTGATTCTGACTGGATAGTCGGAGCAGATCTGTGTTCCAAAGAAGGGTTTTCAATGGCTGAGTTGTTGAAGGTAGAGTGCTTGGTCTTTCTTTCTACGTGCCCCTGGGACTCAAGCCTTCATTCTTTCAGGTAGTACCCAAGTACATTAACTGCACTACTCATGGACTCTATAAAGCATAGTAAGAACCACAATTGTATTCTGTTTTGATTCTGTATACAAGATAATTTCAAAAAGTTTGTGGAAATTTCCCATTTTCATTCTAGTTTTCCATGAACTTTTCGACGCTCCCTTATACATTTATATAACTAAGTTGGAGAACATGAGAAATAAGGAAACTGCTAAAAAGTCAATTACAAGAAGCTGTGGTGCCGTAGCATACAAGTTGGCTATTTAAACTTCCAGATGTTCCTTGAAAAACCTACACAGGGTAGCTATCAGTCAGAATTAACTTGATGGCACTTGACAACAACACCATACAAAATGAAACTTGCTAAATCCATTTAATGAAAGCTGAATGATATAAACAAACGTGGAATACTTTGAATACTCTGGTCTCGTCATGTAATTTCAGAATATTTTAAGGTTTAAGAAATCTAAATGAAAAAACCATTTTCTTAATGCTACATAAAGTCTCCTAAGTTACCTTTAAATACGTAATTTTTTCCTCTGTTTTTCTTTGCCGATCCTCCTCTATTTGCTTATTCAACTCTTCAATCCACTTTCGCTGCCGCTCTTGTTTCACATCATTGCAAGGGCGCTTTAGTGGCACTGCTTCCTACAAAACAGCCACCAAATACCGTACAAAGTGCAGATCTCCTTTTCTAACCATTTCCCTTTTCAAATTCTGCCACAGCAATGTATACAGGCTTTAATCTGGGAAGATAATTTATCTGATATTGTAACTGCTTTTGAAATGGTGCCTGAACTCAAGGTGACTGACCCCAGGCACAATGGAATTACATGCTGTCCGGTTCTATGCCATCCCCAGGAATGGTTGGGCATCACACTATGGTGATTCATAGGGTTTTCATTGGCAGATGCTCTGCTGAAACCTGCTCATCATCATAGCAACAAGCAGGCTTCCAGTGATAAATGGGTGGTCAGGAATTAAACCAGCTGTATGGGAGACAAGAATAATACCACCAGACCACCAATGCTCCCCATTTATCTCTAAAAGGAGAAAACACTTCAAACAAAATTAAGTAGGTATGGTCTGATTCTCTGAGTCATATTCATAAATACTTGAATACAGTAAGCTATCGTAACTATAAGGAAAATAAATTTTCTAATGAAAAATAGGCAGAAAATAATTTCTCTAAAACATATAGAAAATGTCAAAATACTAATATCTGCCAACCTTGCGGTTAGCAGTCCAGTGCTTATCCTATAGCACCACACAGGACACCAGTTGGGTTTAGAATGCCATAAGTACTGTCTTTGAACCAAGAACACAGAATGCAGCGAACAAGAAGCATTCTCTGTTGACTCGTAATGTCTCTCTCGTCTACTCTTCTTCATTGCCATTCCTGCTGCTACAGTCGCTTAGCAGTCGACAGTGATTTAATAAGGAATACAAACAAAAACTGCCTATGATGATTTCTTAAATCCTATAAAATAAAAACGGAAACTAAAAGTGTGTGGTTGCCTTAATTTTGAGAGCCTAGTATGCTCTAATGGCAGTACGATGGCTCTATACAATAAGCATTGGGCTGTGAACCACAAGGTCCAAGGTTCAAGTCCGCCAGCTGCTTTGTGAGAAAAAGATGCGTCTTTCTGCTCCTGCAAAGATTTACAGTCTCAGGAACTCTATATGTGGTCACTACGCGGGAGAAAGATGAGGCTTTCTACTCCCGTAAGGATTTATACCCTCGGAAACCCTGTACAGGGTCGCTATGGGTCGGAAGCGACTCGAAGGCACTTAACAACAACAACAACATGAATTGGTACCGACTTGATGACACTTAACAATAACAGCATGCTCTAATGAAAAGGAAACATTACAGTCTTTGAAAATTGTCCTGAAATGTTGAAGAGTCAAGCAATAAATATTTCCTTACACAAAATAACTATAGGACATAATTAAGAAAAATGATTTGGCAGAATACTGTAAAGGCAAAATACCTCACAATGTTACTTCCTGGCCTTGTTTTTCTGGAAACAATGGAAAAGCTCATAGTTAATAACCTGTTGCTTTATCAAAGGATATATTCATACCACACACCAAAAAATCTTATTTTCTCAGATATTTCTACAAATTTCTATCAGATAAAACCCATCACATTTATTTCAACCTAAAAGAGCCATTTAAAAAGAAGCATTATCTTCAGGAAATTATTTAACAGCTCTGCCTAGAAAGGCTATTCATGGGGCCAAAATGAGAAAAGAAAAACAGGGAATGCAAATGGACCTTTGAGTTCCTTAGAAGAACTTTTCAACAATGCACTTAATTACTATTTTTGCAAATCTGTTTTAAGTCTGATGTAAACAACTATGGTTCCAACATTTAGGAGTTGCAAATTATTTAGAGATTGGATATATAAATTAGTGTGTAAGAGTGTGTGTGTGTTTGTTGTTGTTAGGTGCCATTGAGTGAGTGCCAGTTCATAACGATTGAGTGAGTTCCAGTTCAAAAGTAGCCAATGGCTACTTAAGGCCATCCACTGAGGTGGGATGCTCCCCAATGACCAACAAAAGTATGCGTATTTCAGTAAGGGCCCTTATACTGAGACCTCTGATATCCAACACTGGGTATCTGCAACACCCCCACCCAAAAAGCACACTCATCTCAACAGGCCGCAAACATAGTGAATAGTGTATGGAGATGATGGCAGCTACTACAGCTAATAAGTATCACTTGTGTCAGGTTGTACTGTGGTGGCTTGCATATTGCTGTAACACTGACCAATATTTAAAACAACAGCAGGGTCACCCAAAGTGGACAAGTTTCAGCTGAGCTTCCAGACTAACACAGACTAGGAAGGAGGAGAGGCAGACCACTTCTGAATGTTATCTAACAGCAGTGGAACACTGTCAGATAATGCCAAAATATTAAATATTAAAACATTATGAAAAGCACCAGAATGTTGTCAGATGTAATACTGGAAGATGAGCCCCTCAGGTTGGAAGGCACTCAAAATCTGAGGAAGAGCTGCCTCCTCAAAGTAGAGTTGACCACGATGATTCAAATGGAGTAATGCTTTCAGGACCTTAATTTGTTGATGGATCACAACTCAAAATGCAGAGAAACAACTGTAAATATCCCTTAACAGTGTACAAAGTATGACTCTAGGAAATTTGGAAGTTATCAAAAATGAAATGGAATACAAATTAGCTGAAATGGATTAGTACTGACCATCCTGATTTAAAAATTGTAGGGTTTACTACAGCAGAATTGACACATTGAAGAGTAACTAAGTTACGTTCAACATCAAAAAGAATATTTCAAAATATATCTTGAAGTATAATGCTGTCTGTGATAGGATAATATCCATACTCCTAAAAGAAAGACCAGTTAATACCACTATTCTAATGTACACAGCAACTACTAAAGCCAGTGATGAAGAAATTGAAGAATTCTCCCAACGTCTTCAAGCAGGAATTGATCAAACATGCAATCAAGATGCACTGATAATTACTGGTGTTTAGAACACAAAGGTTGGAAACAGAGGAAGAATCAGTAATTGGAAAATAAGGCTTTAGTGACAGAAATGATGCTGGAGATGAAAAGTAAAAATTTTGCAAAACCAATGACTTCTTCATTGCAACTACCTTTTTTAAACAACACAAAAGACAATGGAATTCTGGTGTGGTGCTGTAGAATGAGCACTCGGTCACAAGGTCGGTTTGAACTGCAAGGTTGGTGGTTGAAATTCACCAGCTGTTCCTTGGAAACCCTGTACAGAGTTGCTATGAGTCGGAACTATCTCAATGATACTAAACAATAATCACAATACACATGAACCTCATCAGATGGAATCAAATTGGCTTCATCTATGGGAAGAGAGGGAGTGCTGGTGTGACCCTGTAGGATCAGCACTGCAGTGACTGCTAATTAAATGGCTGCCAAGTCACTCCTTGGCAATCTTATACAGGGTTGCTATGAGTCTGAACTTACTTGCTCGTACTTCACAACAACAAATGGAAAGAGAAGGTGGAAAAGCTTCATATTATCAGCCACAACTCAGGCCAGAGGCAGACTGTGGAACAGACCAACAATTGTTAATATGCAAGTTCAGGCTAAAGAAAATTTAAAGTCTGTTGTTAAGTACCATCGAGTCGGTTCCAACCCACGGCAACCCTGTATAGGGTTTCCGAGGAGCAGATGGAGAGCTTGAACCATCAACCTTGCAGTTCAAACGGCTTTGCAGTCTGGCGCATTAACTCACAGCACCACAGTCTACTAAGGCTGAAATTTGACCTTGAAGATATCCCACCTGATTCTAGAGACCCTCTCTCAAGAACAGCTTTGATGCATTAGACATTGATGACCGAAGAGTCGTAGAGTGGTGGGATTACATCAAGAACATCATACTGGAAGAAAGCAGAAAGTGATTAAGACAAGAAAGAAGGAACATACAAAATGGATGCTGCAAGAGCCTCAGAAACTTGCTCTCTAGCGTAGAGATGCTAAAGCAAATGGAAGAAACGAGGAGGTAAAAGAGTTCAACAGAAAATTTCAGAGAAATAAAAAATCAAGTATCATAATGAAATGTGCAAAAATCTGGAGTTAAAAACCAAAATGGATGAACACACTCAGCATTTCTCAAGCTGAAAAAACTGAAGAAAAAATTCAAGCCCTGACTTGAAATACTGAAGGATTTTAGGGGTAAAGTATTTAATGATGCAGAAAAGAAGATACAGAAGGAATATAGTCACTGTACCAAAAAGAAATGGTCAATGTTCAACCATTTCAAGAGGCAGCATATCTTCAAGAGCTACTGGTACTAAAGGAACAAGTCCATGGTGCACTGAAGGCTCCGGGAATTGGGGGAATGCAAAATAAAATCTTTCAACAAGCTGATGCAGCACTGAAGCACTGACTCATCTGTATCAAGCCAACTGATTGGAAGAGATCCATATTTGTCTCATTCCAAAGAGAGGTAACCCAACAGAATGCGGACACCAGACAATATCATTAATACCACCTGCTAGTAAAATTTGGTAAAGATAATTTTAAAATGTCTGCAACAGTACAATGACAGGGAACTACCAGAGGTTTAAGCCAGATTCAGAGGAGGATGAGAAACAAGGGATATGACTGCTGATGTCAGATAAATTTTGGCTGAAAGCAGAGAATACCAGAAAGATGTTCACCTGTGCTTTATTGACTACACAAAGGCTTTTGATTGTGTGGATCATGACAAGCAACAGACAACATTGCATGTCAATATTCTCGTCTATTTGCTGTATTTTTCTTCTTTAGCAAACCCTATCATTTAAGGTTGCATTGTTACAAACTCTTTAATATCTTCTCCAGTTTTTTTTTGTTTTGTTTTGTTTTTTAAACAGTGGCTTCTTCCTCTTCCTTAGTGATTTAATTTACTACATTAAATCTGTTTTCCTATTGTCTTCTTAGTTTTCTTCCACACTTTTTGGCATATTCTTGTACAAGGATTTCCTGAACTACTTCAAGTCCTTTGTGGAACAAGATAGAAATATATGAAAACTTGGTCAATGTATTTTTTTTTAATTTCCTGTTTTACATAATGGGACATATCTGACATTTCTTCCTTATATGTTAATTATATGGCAATTATTGTGTTAAGATATTGTGGTGCCGTGAGTTATTTAATGTCTCTTCTAGCCTTAGTCTTTGTAACTCTCAGCAAATGAATCTTTTTCTCATGGGTCTAGGTGAGAGAAGGTGGGAGACGATGCTGATAGGCTGACACGATTCAGGTGTAAAGGTTAACTGAGTTAACTGTGATGGAAAACACATGAAACTCTACCATGGGTCTAAAATGAGTCATCTTGGTGATGTGAGTTGCATATTTGCCCTTTTTACTTGATTGCTCAAGCTCGTCTCCTTTTGACCTCTTGTTGTTGGGACTTGAGTGCCTTTGGCCTGAGCTGCTTTGCCAGCTTCCACAGCCTTGTGAGTCAACAGCCCGATTCTGCCTGAGTGAGGAGAATCCTCCAGACTGACGTCTGAACTGAAGAGTTGGGACTTGCCAGCCTCCACAACCAAGCGAAGGCCCGTGAGTTCTGTGACACATTGCAGTGCATTGTGGGACCCTGGGACCTAGGGGACAGTAGTAAGCAGTAGAGTAGTGGTTGACACAAGGGATGATGGAGTCCTGGTGTAGTGCTATGGGTTAATGCACTGGACTGCAACGTCCTTTGAAATGCAAGGTCGGCAGTCCAAGCTCACCAGTTGCTCCTCAGAAACCCTATACAGGGTCGCTGTGAGTCGGAACTGACTCAGTGGCACTTAACAGCAACAACAGAGCATTTTAGCAAAGTCGAACATTTAGGAGCAGCCTTGTGATTGTGATGATCTTTCTAAAATAAATTATTGTTGCAGGTTTAATTTCTACAATAGCAGCAACTGAAAAAAAATAAGAGAAGAGGAAAAAGAGGTTAGAGGCTCAAGTTGGTAATACCACTTGGGTCTATCAGAGGCTCAAGTAGCACTACTTGGGTGCATCTAAACATATCATAGGATTGGTTCTGTTGGTTCAAAGGTATAGTTTCATGGCTTGCAGTCCGTTCTTTTGGCCTAATACCGTTTTAAAAGTTACTGTTCTGCTTCCTAGCGTGGGGAGTAGTGCCTGGGTCTTAAAAGCTTGCTAGTAGCCATCCAAGATCCAATAATTGGTCTCTATTTGCCTGAAGTAGCAGAGGGTGGAGTCCCAGGAATTGGAGAAGAAAACAGCCTGCAGGTCTTTCTCCATGAACTCCTCACTGCCGCCTTTGTCATGAGACCATAAAACCTGGATGCTACTCAGCTATTATTACTGGATGTTTTGATGGCATTGTCAGTAGATGAGTCCTGATAAAAGGGGGAAAATGTGAAGCGTAATTTCAGATTCATACAGAATCCAGGCATGCTAGATCTGCTGAGGCTGGAAGAATGCTCGAATCCATTGAGTTGATAAAATCTTCAAACCATGAGCCGGAATCATCTCCTCAACTCAGCTTTAAACTATGTAACTTCTTAGCGAAATTAGTAAAAATTAGCCAAATTAGTAAAGCATGTTCGCCACGAGCATTGTGTTCTTTTACAGACTGATCTTTATGAAAAGGTCTACTTGACAATAACAACTCTAAAGCACAGATGGAACCTTTAGAGAGTGGTGACTCTAATACCCTGGTGGGGTAATAATATGGGTACAGACAGGATGGCGACACAGTGTGAGTAACATAACCAATGTTACTGAATTGTACATGTAGAAATTTTCACATGTACATTTTAATTAGAATTAAATTTTAATTAAATTCAAGAAATTTTCACATGTTCATTTTAATTTAATTAAAAAATCTTTTTTTTCCTCAAGTACTTAGTAGGCATAGTCTCCCTTTGTACTGCTGAATATTTTCAGTCTCTTCCTGTTCTCTCTTTTTTTCCTCTTCATCCCTCCTTGAACAGAGACTTATCTACATCTAGTGTTGGGAGGTGGAATCCTGGTGTAGCACTGTTGAATAAAGCTCTGGACCGCAAGGTTGGTTTGGATCATAAGGGATGCTTGGTTTTCTCTGAGCACGCTCTGCTTCATCTGTCTAAATACACTGTATTCTTAGTTCTGAACCTGGGTACACAAGTGCATTCAGTGTCTGGTCCAGCTCCTGGGCCAGGAATGCCATATCCATACTCTATTTAACTGTGACAAGTTCCTGGTGAGACAATGATAACTACCCAGTTCTGGATAAGGAAGAGACCTCTTTGATTAGAGTTTAAATTTGGAAGCATGAGATTGTTGCTGTCAAGTGTCGTCAAACCGGTTCCAACTCACAGCGACTCTGTGTAGAGTTTCTGAGGAGTCGTTGGTGGGTTTGAACTGCTGGCCTTGCGGTTAGCAGTGCTTATCTGATAGCGTTACACCTGGACTCCAGAATAAGACATAATTCTCTTAACACTGCTACGGTTCACCATAGAGTGGCAAAGGGAAGCTTTGGTTAGGGCTGGTTCCTTTTGGCCAGGGTGTAGCATTTGTTCCTTGAAAAATAGGGCCGTCAGTAGGTTAGGACTGGACTATAACTTACTCCTAACCCACTTGTTAGGAAGGGACTAATAATCTGCCAACCCTACTCTCAGGATTCTCAAGTAACCTGACAACAAAAGGAAAATTAAAGCTCTTGGTATACCACTCTGATTCTGCTGGAGTTGTTGTTGTGTGTTGTGGAGTCACTTCCGACTCATAGCGACCCTGTACAGGGTTTCCGAGGCTGTAAACCTTTACGGGAGCAGAAAGCCTCATCTTTCTCCCACAGAACAGCTGGTAGTTTCGAACTGCTGACCCTGAGGTTTACAGCCCGATTCGTAACCACTACACTACCAGAGCTCCTTTCTACTGGAGTACAAACTGTTATTTCAAAGGCAAAAAAATCCTTGTTCTTTATGTGATGTTGTTGTTGTTGCAAAGTGCCATCAAGTAAATTCTGACTCATAGCACCCCTGTATAGGGCTTCCAAGGAGTGTCCAGTGGATGACTCAGATACACAGAAATGCCTGAATTCTGAGTATGCTGTAATAGACTATTCTCTGTGCATGACTTGGAGAGATATGTTTTGTATTATCCTTTAATTTCTTTTCTATGTCATATGAGCCAATATGACTATAAATACATGAATATCTTGAGCATTAATGCAAATCAATGTTTTTATAGCGATTCATTAAAAAAACACAAATACCAAAACGTTTCATATCAAACTCATGGAATGATGGGAGAGGAGTTGGATGATGGGCTACAACTTGACATTTTTAATCTTTAAAAACAAAAAGATGAAGCAGAAAAGAGAATAACAACTACCAATTTTGAGCAGTGAGAATATAGTATAGTTTTTCATTCCTTTTTTTTTTTAATTCAGGGGAGGGGAAATAAGCAACTGTCTAAGAATAACAAGCAGTAAGCAGAAAAACAAGAACTAAATTTTGGTGGAGGCGGCAGGGGAAGAACCTGAAGAAATATTATTTAAGTTACAGCCAAAGGAATTTATATGAAAGCCATAAAGGAAACTCGAAGAGCTGATTCCAGGAAGCAAAGCAAATAATCCCAAGAAGTAGAAAGGGAATAAGCAGTATCATGTTAGAGTGAGGTCAGAGGATAAGGACTCAAAAGTAACCAATGAAATGCGGCAACTAGGAGTTAGATAACGGATAACCTTTTTCAAGGATGACTGAAGCAAAAGCCAGACTAGAGTTAGTTCCTGAATGAAGAGCAGCAGACTAATGAGGAGTCATTAAGGAGACAAAACCCCAAACCCACTGCTATCAGGTAAATTCCAGCTCACGGCAGGAGAAAAATGTGACAGTCTGTTCCCTAAAAGAACTTTAAACAACAAAACAGAAAAACAAACCCACTGTCATGGTGTCAATTCCAAATCACAGTGACCCCATAGGATAGAGAGCTGCTCCCTGGGCGGCAGGTGAGTTAGAATCACTGGCCTTTCAGTTAGCGGGTCACAGCTTAATCCACTGAATCACCAGGACTCCTGTGTAAAGATCTGTTGTTGTTAAGAGTCGTAGTTGGTTCAGAATCACAGCGACCCCTGTGTAGGGTTTCTGAGGAACGGCATCCATTCTGACCTTGAGGTCTGCTATGAGTTGTGTCTGACTCTGTGGCAATGAATTTGGGGTTGTCATTGGAAGCTGTGGTCACTAAGAAAAGTCATCAAGTGAAGTGTTCCCCAAAAGGCTGAGGCTGTCAGGGAATTGTCAGAAACACAATAGGAGTTTTAACCTGCACAGTGTAAAAGAGTGTGTAGGCTAAACAATATAGGCATGAGACTACAAGGCAGGTGGATCGTATTTAAGGTGAAGAGAGGTGAGATTAACATAAGAAGAGAAAGGAAAGGACACTGATGACAGGAATGACCTTAAGCAGCCTCAGGGCTCCAGACAGACCTGCCTGGTAGATTTACCCAGAGTAAATAAATCTTCATTAAACACATTACATGTCAGCCACAAATCTAAAGCACTTAACATGCATTCCGTCATGTTTTAACACAAAAGACCTTGTGATTCTGCTGCAACCAAACTCTCCCTTTCCCATTTACATGATGAGGCTAACTAAATATTCTGCAGTAGACATTGTTGAGGGGTTTCTAAAACCATCTCAGGATTTGATAGGCTTTTCTGTTACAGTGAGTTCATTGCCCCTAAATAGCACCCCTGCAAGATCGCATCACAGTTACACACGAATGTGGAAAAACTGCATTTAAATAATAAAGGGATGAGGAGATACTCTTTAACCTTTGTTTGTCCAGGCTTAAATTTAGTGTCTTTTCCTTTGAATTCCTTCTCCCGTCCCCAGCCCCTACCTTCTGACTCCAAATTAAAAAAAAAAACTTACTGGTTTCTCAGATAATTAAAATAGAAAAGAGGATACTTCAAACCCACTGTCACTGAGTCAATTCCTACCCTGTAGGACAGAGCAGAACTTGGGATTCAGCAGCCACGCTGAACCACTTAACCAGTACACTGATTAAGCACTTGGCTGCTAACCGGAAGTCGGCAATTAAAACCCACAATACATTCGACTGGAAAAAAGACCTGCCAATCTGCTTCTATAAAAATGCATTACTATTAATCTTCTTGGGAACCGAAAGCTTCCTTTTTCTCCCATGAAGCACTTGGCAGCCTAAAACCACGGACCGTGTAGTTTGCAGTGCACTGCTATCGTACGGAACCACCACAGTATCTATCTCCAGAAAACACTAGTTAAAATATTAAGTGTTCACTAGGAGGGAGGGATTATACATATAAAAAGAAAGAGCTAAAAATGTAATCAAAGGAACAGAACGTGTTCAGTAAAAATTCACTGGTAGTTTAAAATAATGTTTTTAGCTTTGTATCCTAAAAGAAAATACATTATATAGAACTGCAGTACTATACGGTTTAAATGTTCCAAGTACTGACAGTTAGGATTTAACTCCAAGATCTGACTAGCTCCAACCACTGAGGGTCCATCAATAGTCTGGACTGTCATCTCTTGACTGGAGGACTGTTACAAAATGCTTGACGAGCCAATAGATGTCTAAAAGCAAATAGAAAAACAAGGATTCTTTTCTCTTTGTCTAAAATTTAAAGATCACAAAAGCGGCATCCAGTGGACATCTGGCTTGATAAGCAAATACTGGTTATGACACAGTTAAAACAAATTGCCAATCTAGCTGCTTCTGAGTCATGGTGACTCCATGTGTGTCGGAGAAGAATTGCTCTCTATATGGTTTTCAGTCACTTTTTCTCCTACGTAAGTTGCCAGGCCTCTTTTTGGGTGGTGACCATGGTTGGACTCCAATCTGCAAGCTTTCAGTCAGCAGCCACGTGTATTAACAGTGTGTACCAGGGACCCTGCCACAAGATTAGCAGTAGAGTTTTGTGCTCACTTTAAAAATGACGGAGCTCCTTTCTTAAGAGCCTGGCGCCTCTATCGTCATCGGCATAGCAAAACAATTCACAGTATGCAAACGTTGAGGCCACAATTAAATTCAAAATAACATTGTTTGAAAATGCCACATGAAAAAGATTTTTTAAAAAAATGAATTTTAAAACATGAACATCACTTAGCATGTTCAAAATTGCAATTATCTCTTTATGTTCCACAAATGCTTGATTTTTACACCTTACCTGAGATTGGTCAAGAATTTGAAGTTTTTCCCACATTATTTTATCACTTTCAGATTTTTTCCAAGGATGATTATTACATTTTTCAGAAGCTTCCTTTTCTTTCTTCTTTAAGGCAACCTGTTCATCTGTAAATAAAAGCCTTTTTTAAAAAATTGTACAAAAAAATATACAAACAAAATCATGACTTCCTGAAAATAGTGCAGATCCTAGCATCGAATTAATCAAAATAGATATTTAGGTGAGAGATTAACTCACAAGAGATTTAAGGAATATGGAATAAAAAAAACAACAAAAAAACAGAAACCGGAACCAGAACCAGGCTTCAATATGGTACAAATAAATGTGTTTCGTCTATTGTCACAATTCTCAGGAAGGAGCAGATGCATTCATAACTTATTTTGCATTATGCTCATTATTCTGCTCTCTAGTTACATTCATTCAGTTATTAATAAGAGAATTAACAGCAAGGACTCTGGAGTCTGAAAACCGTAAGTTCAATTACTGCCAACTAAGTGCTGTGGAGCCAACTCCATGGTATATAACCAGCCAACCAACCATGTGCTGCTGCTGCTGCCATTGAGTCGGTTCTGAATCATGGCAACCCTGTGTAGGGTTTCCGAGGCTGTATATCTTAGAGAGCAGAAAGTCTCAACTTTCTCCCTTGCAGTAACTGTTTGATTCGAACTGCTGACCCTGCAGTTAGCAGCTCAATGCATAACCCACTATGCTACCACAAGCAAATTGCTGTGGCCCTCACTAAACCTCAATTACTGCCTCATAAAATGGAGTAATTTTGTTGATGTTAAGTGCCATGGAGTTGGTTCTGACTCATAACAACCCTGCTGTACAGGATTTCCATGGAGCGGGTAGTGGGTTTGAATTGCCAGCTTTGTGGTTAGTAGTCCAGTGCTTATTCTACAGTACCGTGTGGCGCTGTGGGCTAATGTGTCTGACTGCAAAATCAGTGGGTTCAAGCTCACCAGATGCTCCTTGGAAACCCCTATACTGGGTCTCTATGGGTCGGAATCGACTCAACAGCACTTAACAACAAGAACAGTTGAAGGTAGGAGCGAGGGAAGAACAAAGATTTAACAGCACAGTTAACTATTATTACCCATTAACTATCGACAACAAAAGAAAAAAAGCAAAAACATAACATCCTGTGTCTAAAGATAAAGTAACAAGTCTGAAATTCTCAATTTTATAAAAGGAAATATAAAATAGATGTGCAAATTTCATTTTAAGAAATTTAAAACATGACTAAGACCAAGTGAGATGAGCTTTTTTAACAGAATCAAGTTTGTTTTTTCCTTAAATTGTTTTTTAAAATAATAGGTAATATTTCAAGTAAGTTTAGAATTTTGATAAGCTGCATTTGTACTAAAAGAAAATATGTAGTCCAGACAGATTTACTGCTGAAACTGTGATTAAAATTCAAACCTACTAATAATGCACCTGGACGTTTAATTTATTTATTCTTCTAGTACCTTCACTACCAACTAGTAATTAATTCCCTGTTTCTGCTGCTTATTTCTTTTTCTAAACTACCTGTCCCAGCATGATAACTGGTTCAATCATAGGATTTACCAGTTGAGGGGAGCGCAAAGCCCAGCTTCATGCTTTTAGTACTAAAATGTACAGTAGTTACTTCATGTGCTTTTCAAACTGACTACTTACTGGTCCCTATGCCTAGTCCAAGAAGTAATGATAATTTATTTATTCTCAATATTTCTAGACCCTAGAGGAAATTAAGCATTTTCCATTTAAAAGGTCCACAGGTTAACAAAAACAACTGCTCTTGTTGCTCTGAAGTCACTATCCTACAGATAATTGTAGTCCAGTGATGATCCTACAGAGAGCCACAGGACTCTCCAGAGGCATAGTAATTTTGTTTTTGTCTAGAACATAACGATTAATATATTGATAAGATATTCCTGATTCTCATTTTTTATTCTCAAAAATAAAATCAATTACTTGTAAGAACCATCTTTAAATCTACAGGATTTATGTAATGGTAAAAAAGAGTTATTAGTAGGGAATGATGAGATAAAGTGGTTTGTTTGAGCTATGGGAGTTCTACAGTGATACTGGGAAGATGAATGCTCACCAGTAGCTTCTGGAGCACACTGCACAGTACCAAACATAAAGACACAACGGAAGGCAATGTGAGGACAGGAAGTTTCTAATGCATTTGTAGAGAACAACTCTGGTGTCAGATGCTATAAAACAAGATTTTGTTTGATGTCATTATATCATACTGAAAGCTCTACTTCAACCTCAGTATACAGTCCTTGCTTGTGTTGGTGGCAGTATATCAATGAGTTGATTCCGACTCATTGGGGTCCTTGTTGTTGTTGTTGTTAAGTGCCGTCGAGTCGGTTCCGACCCATAGCGACCCTGTACAGGGTTTCCGAGGGTGTAAATCCTTACGGGAGTAGAAAGCCTCATCTTTCTCCTGAAAAGCGCCTGATGAGTAGTAGAACTGCTGATCTTGTTAGCAGCCCAAGACACAAACCACTATATGCAGCAAGGGCTCCTTATTATACACCTTTTTCAGCTAACAAAAAAGTATACTTGCTGCAAGCTACAAAAGTTACCTACCTAGTTCCTTTCTCCATTGGGCTTTTTTTGCTTCCAACAAACTTCTATCACGTTCTCTTTCCCCCAGGGTACTGAATATGTCAGCTGGTTTCCACACATTCTCTCTAGGGCAATAAAAAACAAAACAGAAAAATTAACATCATACATTCCCACACAAATTATTCCATGAAAGTTGATAAACATGTAAGTAGCTCTCAGTCTTCAGAGTAAATATTTCACATGCAAGTAAAGGAAAAGGAAAGCCACTTTCCCAAGGTAACAATAACAGACATGAGTTACATACATGGTATTTTTCTGTTCAAGCTGCTTAGATGTCTCCTGGTTTTTATTTAAAATAGATTTATTGTCATCCAGGACAGACGAAACAGCCTCAGTTTTTTGGAGTAGTCCCATAATGTTCTCTTTCTTTGGCTGATTAGGAATGTTGTTGAAATGTAGATTGTACTGACCTAGGAGGTGGTAAAACGCATGTTTCAATGTTAACACTGGGGTTGTTGTATGCCATCGAGTCGATTCTGACTCACGGCAGCCCGATCGGACAGAGTAGAACTGCGCCCTAGGGTTTCCTCGGCTGTAATCTAGGGTTTCAGGCTGCCACATCTTTCTACCATCGAGCTAGTTCAAACCACCAACTTCTGGTTAGGGTTAGCAGCAGAGCACTTTAACCACTGTGCCACCAGGTCTCCTCATTAGCTATTGGGGAGGGGGGATGCAAATTAAAACTATAATGAGATACAATGTCACCCCCACTAGAGGTCTAAGTAAAAAAGGAAAAACAGAAACCAACAAATATTAGGAAGGATGTGGATGAACTGGGACCCTTATCCATTGCTGGTGGTAATGCAAAGTGTTATAGCCACTGTGGGAAACATTTTTGTGGTTCCTCCAAAAATCCAACTCAGAATTACCACATGACCGCAAAATTCTCCTTCTGCGTATACATACCCAAGAGACTTGAAGGCATCAACACAGACACATGAACACCAGGAATCCTTGCAGTACTAGTCACACTTGCCAAAAGGTGGAACAATTGATATGTCCATCAACAGACAAATGAATAAACACAATGTGGTATGTTGTTGTTAAGTGCTGTCAAGTCGATTCCGACCCATAGCGACCCTGTATAGGGTTTCCAAGGAGCAGCTGGTGAGCTTGAACCACCAAACTTGCAGTTCAAATGACTTACCACTCAGCCCTAAAGAGAAATGAAGTCCTGATACATGCTACAACACAGAAGAACCTTCAAATATTGAACTGAGCAAAGTCATTTACCAAAGGATAAGTGTTATATGACCTCACTTATATGAACTATCTCGAAGACGTAATTAGAGACCTATTTAGAGACCAAAGGTTTTTGGTGATCACCAGAAGCAAAAGGGCTGGGGGAATGTGGAGAGTCAGTGTTTAGGGCCTCCTCCTGGGCTTCTGGTTATGGGGATGAAGAAGCTGGCAGTGGAGACTGGGAATGGTTGCATAACATGATTAAAGTAACTAGTGTTACTAAGTGACACATATAAAAAATGTCAAATTGGCAAATAACAGTTTTTACATAATAGTAACAATAGAAGTTAAAAAAAAAAAGGAAATGAGTATCAAGAGGTTAAATGAGTTGCTCTTTGCCATACAACTGCTTTCATCAAATAAAAATATCAACCATCATTTAACTCCTGCCAACATATATTTTACAAATAACATGAATTACAACATAAATATGTAACAACTCAAGGGAAGTAAATGTTAGTAGATTTATACCTTATTACCTTGTCCTTATTTTTCTCATTTGGATATGAAATCATGGAAAACTTCCTCTTGAACTGTTGCTTATATTTCCACCTATAATATCTGAAGGTTTTAGAGAGAGTTCCTATGATTAGCTCAAACACTGTTCTAATACATCCTGAAAGTGTTAGCTCTCCCATGAAGAGAAAATATAGCATTACGTGATTAAGCAAATTTTACCTTTCCCATGTTGATATTGTCATTATGCCAAGTAAAGTTTTTGAGTTTGTTTTTCTCCTGTAGCTAAAACTGAAGCCTTAAAGAAGCAATCCAGCTCCCTTGATTTAATTAACAAAGCAAAATATAGACCAAGGCAGGGTAAATGATTCCAACTTGACCACCTTGGAAATGTGTTTAAGGCTTCTCTTTGGGGGCTATTAATAGTATTATTTCATTATTGCCTAATAAATTTTGATTTTTTAAAATTTTCATATTCATAATTCCTTAGGCTCAAAGCTGAAACTAGAAGCATTTTAAAAACAAAACTACCATGCCTTGACTTATGATAGAGCAAGTATACAATACTTTACTACCCTTTCAAAGTCTTTGTTTTATGCTGCTTAAAAAGTTAGTATTGCAATCCCTAAGCATACCTTGAGGATCAGGAAAAGCAAAATTCAGGGGCCAGAAAAACAACGCCTGAAACTCAAGTCAAATCTTCACATTAAGGTTTCCTTAATTTTTACTATCAACACTATATCTTTTTTAGATAATTTTATTTTTCATAATTATATTAAATATAATCTATCACAAATACAATAGCATTTAGTAGTAACATCATTTCTAGAGTTCACAGAAACTATGTTCAAGGCTTTCGGGCATGAGAATAATAGCTTTTGAGTCTTAACGTTTGCCATATGGTTATTTTAATTATAAAAAGTTATGTTGGTATATTAGAGAATGTCCGTTAAAATAATGCTTATTTTACAATATTGCTAAATTGTAATTTAAGAGGCACTGTTGTGAAAAACTCATGAATCTGAAATTCTAAAACATTACACATTGATAAAATTAGTATTTATTAGAACTTTGGAAGATTCTTACTTGTTTCCTCCTTTCCATTCTCTGTCAAAGAAACAGATTTATTTCCTCGATTTCCTTGGTTTACAGCCATCAAAATCTGCTGTAGTTGGTCTTGTGTTAAACATACCACCCCACTCTTCGTATTTTTAGCTGTGATGGGGGTTTTACGAGGCTTCTTTTTCACTACCACAGGTGTATTTACAGTGTTGCTGGTCCTCTGTGTATTCGGAGCTACAGGGGAAATCCCTCTTTGGATATGAAGACAGTCATTATCTGTATACTGTTTGCACAAATCCTTAGAGGGTGGAAAAGTCATTTTATTTTTTTCACTCTTTGCCATTGCATTTTCTGAACCAATTCGTTTCTTTTCCAAAAGTTTGTCATTCTTGACACAAGTATTTTGTGTTGATTTCAGAATGTGCCCAGTTTGTTTTGTTCTTAGAGAACATCTTGCAATCTTCGTCTTATTTCCCATCTGTGAAACAGAAGCTTATTCTTAGAACAGTCAATGAAAAAGAAACAATTTAAATACCCTTTGATAAATCTTTCTCCTAAGTTGTTTTTTTTTTTTTCTTTTTGCTATTTAGCTAGATGATACACTCTAAGAAACGCAAGCTTAACCTTTGCAAATCACTCAAAAGATTTAACTTTTGGAAGGTATTAAATTTCAGGATAATGAAGAATGCAGAAGAACCTTTCATTGCTATTTGCTGGTTGGTTATGTGCCGTGGAGTCGGTTCCAACTCATAGTGACCTTGTACAGGGTTTCCGAGGCTGTGAATCTTTACAGGAGCAGAAAGCCTCATCCTTCTCCTGCAGAACAGCTGGTAGTTTAGAACTGATTTGTAACCACTACACTACCAGAGCTCCTTTTAGACATCTCCATTTCACTCCTGCTTTGAGTCTCATGTACTAGATTACACTTCCCACACTCTGTTAACAGACTTCTATAGACCAGGTTACTAACCCTTAGCTCTCGAATATCTTAGCTAGTAGGTCACCATCCTTCTCTCTAACCTAACTCCCATCTTCCCAGTGCTTTTCATATTCTATAAAGATGGTCCTTCCAGTATGCTACCTTCTCGTCCTTTGGCCTCGGCCCCCAGTTTGGTACCTCCGTTACTTATTCCCATGGTGATATTTTATAGTTAGCCTTACAAATACCGGTAATTTCAAGCACCCCACAATAGCCACCATCTACTTTTGCCAGTTCATTTCCTCTCAGCTCACTTTCAACAATGCTATAATCTGTTGATACTACCACCTCACTCTTGCCCCACTTCCCTCATTATCCAGTCATCCAAAATAATTGCTCTCTTCCATTCTCCTTTGCTCTCTGTCAAATGCCTCCTTGCTTAAGTCACACACACACAACATTAAAGTTGTTGCCATAGATGTCATTCTGAACCATAGCAAACTTGCAAGAAAGAGAACTATCCCATACAGTTTCCAAGGTTGTAGTCTTTGCAGAAGCAGACTGGTACAACTTTCTCTCACAGAGCAGCTAGCTAGTCAGTTTAAACCGCTAACATTTTGGTTAGCAATTGAGTGCTTAACCAGTGCACCACCAGGGATCCTTCCCCTAATTTCAGGCAATGCAAATACTGTATTTTTATTGAGCTTGGAATATTCTTCCCTACTTCTTTGCATGTGACTATATCTCTCAACTTTAAGTCCTAATTAAAACATCACCTAATTTGTGATGTCTTCCCTGGTCTCTACAAAACAGAGCAAGCTGCTCTTTCCATTGTTTTCTTCCTTTTGTAACATTGTTACAGCACTCATTTAATTCTACTACTTAACTGCATAGTATTTAACAGATATTCTGGAATCCTGGTGTGGCACAGTGGGTTAATGCGCTAGACTGCAAGGTCAGTTTGAACCGCAAGGTTAGTGGTTCAAGCTCACCAGCTGCTCCTTGGAAACCCTATAGAGGGTCGTTATGAGGCAGAACTGATTCTATAGGATTTAACAACAATCTTCATTTCTAGGAAAAAGGTTTTTGCTTTCTTTTATTGTTGTCACAATCTCTAAACAAAGCCAAGAATGATAAGCGCACTATACCCATAATGGAATTTTATATGTGCTGTAAAACCTTGCTACTCAGAATCCTAATTAGGAATCTAACTGAACCCAGATATTTTATCACATTTCATTTATATTAGAAAGGAATGATATACTGAAAAAGTCTCCTAAAATATTGATTTCATTGACATGAAGTCAACATACACTTAGCACAATTCTGAATAACCTTCGTAGCGTAACACCAGAGAACAGTGAACACAAGCAGTAGAAAATTGTGAACTACTAAATATTCAATTATATTTAGGCTTCTTAAGTAAAAAACAAAACTAAAAAGCAGCCTAGTCTAAATTATTTCCAAATTTTTATTGGATTCGGTATATTTTAATAGATGAAACAGGGCTTTCATGTCATAAATATTTTTATACAGTATGTTGCTTTTAACAACAGTAATTAAAACCTTTGGATACTAAAAGAAGGTCAGTGGTTTGAACCCAATTATTATGCTCAATGGGAGGACCATAGCACTGTCTGCTTCTGTGAATATTTACAGCCATGGAAACCCTCTGAAGCAGTCTTATTCTGTCCTATGGGATGGCTCCAGGAATGAAATTGCCAACAATGGGTTTAGTTTGGTCTGGGAATGCATGTACTGTCAATTAATTAAAAATTCAATAAACTCAATCACATTAGTCCTATTTCAAGTGCTCAATAAGTACACATGGCTAGTAGCTACCATATGGGGCAGCAGAGATTCCGAAACATTGCTATCACTGCAGAAAGCACGAGTGGACAGCACTAGTCTATAAAAAAAGATTCTATAGGATTTCTACAAAGTGAAAATTAACACATTCCATTTCTGTGAAAGGACCAACGTGAGAGCAAGGGTATATTAACTTCTCATCATCATTTCAAATCCTTTTAATGTTTTGACATTCCCAAGAATTATTTGCAAAACAATATAAAAACATTGCATTTTATTTGTGAAAATGGGTCAGGTCAAATTCACTTGGCTTACCTTCACAGAAATTTTTGATTTATGTTCTACAAAAGAAAACAAAAATTACTAAGCTATCAACCAAAAATACACAAAAACAGTCATGAAAGAAAATGTAATTAGCATTCTTTTAAAAAAGATATTAAGATAGAAATATTCTCCATAGAACTTTAAGGTCCAGTTTTGCATGAGTGTTTTAACATTTACAGTGTGGTTCAGATATTTCTATTTTAATTTTTTCCTTATATCTTTCTGAGGAAAAATTATAAACAAATTGGGGGAAAAAAACCAAATTGCATGAATGACAAGACTATTAAAATATACTGAATACAAAGTTCATTTAATACTAAGAATTGACTTCATAACTACTGTCTTACTATAAATTTAATTTTTTCAGCAGTACAATTTACATGCAAAGAATAGTTCCATAAATTTTATCTATATTATTTACCAGGCAATAAGAATAATTTGTATTTGCAAATATGTTATAAATATATATAGTGAATATATTGCTCAAGAAATATACTAGATGGTTATATTTTGTGACTCTGAACAGTGACAGTGGAAGCAGTGATATAACTTAACTTGGCTGAAAGTAAATTTGAGTGAGTTTGAGGAATACAACTTTTTTGATAGAATCATTTAAATTTATTTCAGTCTATATAGTCAGGGACTACTGTAAGCCAAACGTCTGTTAAACTAGATAAACTTTTATTTCAAAATTTAAATGTTAACATTTCTAAGTTTCCTGCAACACAGCATACCATATGGAGACAATATTAGCTTGGTTTTTCCATCCAATAATTCAGTTTCAAGTTTTAAGCCATCTCTGTAAAACACAAGAGAATAGTGTCACTTTTAAGAAAGAGCCTCATCTGAAATAGCCAGAAACGTTTATTTGAACCTTGAAAGCAAATTTGTGCCTTTGAATTTATAAGGAATCTTGTAACATCATCAAATCATGATGTAAATAACATCAAATAAGTCCTTTAATTAAAAACTTTTTAAAATCCAAGATAAAAGTAAAAACTGCAACAGAAAATTCTTCCTGAAATTTTTCAGTGATACAAAAATTTATCTTTAACCTGAACTCTTTAATTTTTTATTGGTGGGAAGTAAATTAATTCAGCTGTTACATACCATCTTTTAATCTTTACAATGCTAAAATGGAAAAAGAAAACCCAATAATGCTCTTAACACAAAGTTGGAAGAGTAAGATCTGTCTACCGTGTATTAGTTTCATAAAGATACCATGACTAAAATTATTTTCTATAGAATGCTGGAGTATTTTTGGAAAACGAGTTACACTGTTTGAGCCGTTTACCTTATTCTGAACAGGTCCAATAATAAACTTTCACACTTTGTGACAATTTTTAAAATAACAAAACAAGTCTCTAATAAGTTTTGGCTGCATTATACTCTATGCATTTAAAAAGCAAGTGCATAAAATAGCAGCAGGCATCGCCAACACAATTTATACATCCATTAAAGTCCTACCGAAAAATCCCGTAAAATCCTACCAAAAACAAAAATGGCAGTCTTTTAATATTGTTGTTGCTAAGTGCCTTCGACTCAGGAAAACTGTTAATTTTAATGCACATTTAAGGGGACAAAACTGAAGTCCAAGAGACTAAATCTTGCTGGTCAAAGATGAGAAAGTGCCTGGGAAAAGCCTGATTAGGAATAGGAATGAGTGATGTTGCTCAAGTAGGGTAATAAAATCAAGTTGTTGTTAAGTGCCGTCGAGTCGGTTCTGACCCACAACGATCCTATATATAGGGTTTTTGAGGAGCAGATGGTAAGCTTGAACCGCCGACTTTGTGGTTGAAACGGACCTTGCAGAGCAGCACATTAACCCGCAGTACCATTAAAACATCACTGGTAGTTCAAGGATTTCTCTGTTGCAGGAGGATGAACACTTCATGTTTGTTAGTGAACTTTACCAGAAAGAAAACATGAATGCGCTCGCCAAGAAATCTCTCTTTCACACTGCACTGTAAACTTCTTACGGAGCAGACTGTGTGTGTTAGTTCTCCATCCTGATTTCAGAACATAAAATCCATTCATACCGTTCACTGAGAAGCAATGAAATCATGGTTTGGTATCTTAATTGTTCTCCGTGTAGTGAACTTCTGAGTGATGAAAGCCATACAATAAATACCCCCTTTTAATTTATTCAATTATTACTTACAGAGGGTGACCATGGGTCATATTGGCGGCCTGTTAGGTGCTGGCACTCCTAAAATACCGATTGCTTGAGGAGCTTTGGGTCCTAGCATCTCTAAACTCATCCAAGCACTCAGTCAGAAAAACTCCCAACAACAGGGTCACTCAGAACCAGGGGCTTGGGCCAAACTTTCTCCCCGGGATTCCGTTAAGCCCTATCTTTCCAACTTTCTTGGTCGTAGATCCCCATCCCACCTCTCTGCCCTACCTTTCTTCCCTCTCCATCCTGATGGGAAGCAAGTGGCGGACAGTTTCCACCGGATTCAGAAGGGGAAAAGCGAAGGCTATAGGCACAGTGAAGGCCAAGCTGGCCCTCATGACCCTTTCAACTCCAGGGTACTGCCGATCCAGGCCGTACAGCTCTGAAAGTTTTCCAAAGTGCAGCCCACCCTCATGCTCCTTTCCCTTTCCGACCAACTTTCTCTCCCCATCTTACCCCAAATTCATGGCCGGATCGCCCCCCTCTCTCCGCAGGACCTGAAAACCCCTTGTGTGTGTCAGTTGCTGCAGCCACTCAGTAAACACTCCGCAGATTGGATACAGGTTGCTGGAGCGCTAGCAGTATCAGCCAATCAGAATGGGACGTGCTAGCGAGTCGAGGGCGGGCTTCTGTTAGGCTCAGCTTGGTTTCCGCTCAGCACTAGGCTGTTCGCAGTTTGGGAGTTTGAGCTGAGCAGCCACCCGCTGCTGTTGCGAGAATTCGGCGACAGAAACTTACATTCCTTGGAATCCTAGCTTCCAGAGTTCACAGGGACAGGTTGTCAGAGGCAGGAGGGAAAGAGGGAGTTAGAACCCATTGTGTTTCTGTTTATGGTGATGTAAAATCTGGCTACATTGGTTGCACAAGATAAGTAATGCAATTGGTGTCACTAAATTGTGCACATGAAAAGTTTTGAATTGGCAAATGCCGTGCTATGCATATTTGTACAGCAAGTTTTTAAATTTAAAAAATTCACAAGGAGCCCTTTGGAAAATGTCACATATCAGGTGGGGTTGGTAAAAATATGAGGAGCAAGAAGGCTAATTCTTTGTAGGAAATTAACCAAATTGTGGTGTTGATTAAGATTATTGAAATATACCATGGTCAGCCAGCAGAAGTGCTGGAAAGGTACAGCCAGAATGTTCCTTAGATGCAAAGATGGCAAGACATCATTTGGATTACTTTGACTGTGTTATCAGTAGGAACCAATTGGTAGAATAGTGTGTGATGTTTGGTAGAGGGTTAGTAAAACAGAGAAAACCCCCTAGTGAGGTAAATTGACAGAACAGGCATCACTGAACCCACCAACTGAGAGGATAGTGCAGTGCACAGCAACCTTTAGTTCTGTTATACATAAAGTCTCTATGACCCTGAGCCATTGGGATAACTAACATTATCATATTTTATAGCTGGAAGAGAAGCTTATGTTAGTATGAGAAAAATAAAGCCTGGCAGGTGTGTACTCCCAGGGCAGGTGCTAAATATGTCTTGTTTCTTGCTGAGCCGCTGCACCAAGCGTTGGATACTGTGGATCTCAGTAAATAATAGTAGCAATCACAAGTCCTTAATAAATATAGTGCTATATGCCAGCCGTGAACCTTAGTGCCATCTGTTATTTAAGCCTTACAGCACTATCCCCATTTTACAGGTGATATAACTGAGGCACAGCGAGGTTAAGTGGCTGTTCAAGGTCAGTGACTACCAAGCAATATTATAACAGATACACCCTGTTCCTAACCAGTGCTGTATCAGGCTGGGAGCCCTGATGTGGCAATAGTTAAGCCCTAGGCTACTAACTGAAGTGTTGTCATTTGGAATCCACTTAGTGACTGTGCTGGAGAAAGATCTAGCAATCTAGTTCCCTAAGGAATAAAGCCCAGAAAACCCTACTATCACATAAGGCTCACTGTGAATCAAAATCAACTTGATAGGACCTAACAATAAGAAATTCAACTTTCAAATCTCAATTTAAACATCACTTCTTTCATTAAGTCCTCCTGAATCCACTCGTGGGACGGTTAGGAATACATTCTCTGAACTCAATTGCTGACTTTTTCTAGATAGGATATGCAGTGCATTTAATTAAGAACTTTTAATGTGGTTAAGTGTCTTGGTTATCTAGTGCGGCTGCAGCAGAAATAAGTAGACAACTTCAGCAAACAAATTTATTCTCACAGGCTAGAAGTCTAAATTCAGGGTTCTGGTTCTAGGGAAAGGCTTTCTCTGTTGTTAAGTGCTATTGACTTGGTTCTGACTCAAAGTGACCCTGTGTACAGTTTCCAAAGAGTGGCTGGTGGGGTTGAACTGCCAATCTTGTGGTCAGCAGCCCTATATTTATCTTAAAGTGCCACATCAGAACTTTAGAGGAAAGTCCTTGCCTCTGCTCCTTGTCCATCTTCATATGTCCAGTCCAGTGCATAGCCAATTCACTCACCCTAAGTGAGAAGACAGAAATGAGTTTAATCACTCAACACTCCCTAAATGTCCATTTCAAAAACACCTGGATAAATACAGAGTTGATATGTTTTGTAAGAGCTCCAAGTCATGTCTTCACATTTCATTTCCAAGAAGGGGATTATTTTGATCTATGAAAGGAACAAAGAAAACACATTCAATTACAGCTATAAATTTTATCTAACAGTGCCTGCTGTAAATTGTATCTTTAGCCCCGAGGAGGCGACACCAATCCCAGGCGAGTCCTGTTGTGCAAGGCTGACTTCTTTGGAATGTTGCATGTTAGAATCTAGCATCCTCAGCTCTTGGGCCTGGGGATTTTAATAATTTTTTATACACTGAGTAATCAACGTGATGTCTCTTTCCCCATCTCTGTTTGCTTGTTGATTTAATCTCTTATCCCACATGAAACTGGTTCAACATACACTGGAAACTAATCCACTTGCATTAACATAACAAAGACAATTTATTTCAAAATGGGATTATAACCACAGGCATAGATGTTAGGATTAACAATACATATTTTGTTGATGTCTTAGGTGATACTGAGTTGATTCCTACTCATAGTAGGAACACAATGGAACGAAACACTGTCTGATCCTGCATCATTATTTGTTAGGTTTGAACCATTGTTGCTGCCACTCTGTTAGTCCACCTTGTTGGGAGTCTTCCTCTTTTATGCTGACCCTCCACTTTTACAGAGCATGATTCCTTCTCCAGGGACTGATCCCTCCTGAGAACTTGTCTGAAGTATGAGAAACAAAGTCTCACCACTCTTGCTTCTAAGGAACAGTCTGGTTGGACTTCTTGCAACACAGATTTGTTTGTTCTTCTGGCAGTCTCTGGTACTTTTAATATTTGGGGGAGACACAATTCAATCCATACTAGTGTGATTCAGAGGGGGCTGACAGTTGGTGTCATACCCACCTCTGTAGCCACAGTAGTACCTAGCATTGCACAGTATAGAAAGTATCCCAAACCCCATGGCCCTTGAGTCAATTCCATGTCAGAGTGATCTGTCAGCAGAACCACCCCACAGGGTTTCCAAGGCTGCAATCTTTTTAGAAGCAGACTGTCACATCCTTTTCTGATACGACTGGTGGGCTCAAAGCACCAATCTTGTGGATAGTACTGGATAGTAGCCAAACTTTTAATTGCTTTGAAATCAGTCCTCTATAAGGTCAGTTGTTGTTCAGTGGCATTGAGCTGGTTCTGACTCATAGTAACCCTGTATAGGGTTTCCTAGGGGCTGTTCTGTTGGGTCACATGGGGTCTCTATGAGTTGAGAATTGGCTCACTGACACATAACATGTATCTCCAAAGAATGAGACACTCTCCTATAGAACCACAGCACCTTATCCCATCTAAGAAAATCAACAATTTCATGATAACATGTAATGCACAGTTGTAGGTTGATTTTCCACATTTGTCTTCAGAATATCTTCTATATCTTTTCATTACCAAAGCAAGATCGTAACAAGGATCACACATTGCATTTGGTTGTGTTTAATTAATCTCATTTGATATAGAATAGTCACCCCATTTTTTTGTTTTTGTTGTTTTTGCATTAACTTTTTGAAAAATCAAAGGTACTTGTCCTGTAGAATTAGCACATTCTGTATTTGGTTGTTTCTTTATGCTGTTGCTGTTGTTGTTAGGGGCTATCGAGTCGGTACAGACTCATAGTGACCTTATGCACAGCAGAACGAAACACTGCCTGATCCTGGGCCAACCTCACCACTGTTGCTACTCTTGAGTCCATCAATGCTGCCACTTG
>NW_006408564.1:5694350-5695716 GCF_000296735.1 Chrysochloris asiatica | reverse complement strand
CTCCAGGGGTGGAGGTGAGGTGTCCACTCACTCAGGCACCCCCTCTAGTCACCAGAATGTTGGTGCACAGACAGCGAGAGACCAATGAACAGATACCAAGAAAAAGAATGTCCACACCTGTATCTCTGTGTCTCTGTCAGGTGTTCATGGCTGTTCTGATCCTTCCCCTGCTGGGTCTCTCCCAAGATAGTAGCTCTGGGAGCAGCTGAGTCTCTTGAATTAGAGAGCAATGGATTTCTTGATATCTTCTACAAATTCCCCTAGCTGTAAGCCTTCCAATCTTTTAAATATTCCTTTATATGTGGTTCAGAGTTCTAGCACCATCCCCTGAGCCTGCTTGGTCCAGTATTCTGTGTTGTTGCAGATGGAGCTCCTTACTGCACTTATTTCTACCTGATCTGCCATCCTGAAATTTTTTTTCCTATTTCTCTATGGTGCTGTTTAATTTATTCATCTATCCTCTATATTTACTGTATATTCAAGTTAAATATTTTTCTTAATTTTTTAATCGATACCGTGTGGTTTGCAGAGCATTGTATTAGATACTCTGTTTTTCTAGGAAAAAATAACTGTGCTGATTAAGGTTGTGTGTCAACTTGTCTGGGCCATAATTCTCAATGGTTTGATAAGTAGGATGTAATTATCCTCCATAATGAGATCTGATTTAATGTATCACTCACATGATGAGTGTGCTATCCGTGACCAATTGACTGAAAGAGAGTTTCCTCAGGGGTGGGACCTACTTTCCATATATGGACCAATAAGTGACATCAAGATAAATGGGGAAAAAAATTAAAATTGTCAAAGACTTCATTTTGCTTGAATCAACCATCAGCACTCACGAAAGTAGCAGACAAGAAACAAAACGATGTATTACATTAGGCAAATCTGTACAAGATCTCTTTAAAGGGTTCAAGAGTTAAGATGTCAGTTTGAGGATAAAGATGCACGTGACCCAAATCATGTTTTCAATGGCCTCATATGCATGTGAAAGTTGGACAATAACTAAGGAAGTCTGTAGGGTTGCTGACTCGGAACCAACTTGACAGCACCAAACACCAACAACAGGCCTCACTTGTTTTGCTTCTCTAAAGAACCGAACACAAACCCAATGCTGTAAAGTTGATCCAACTCATAATGATCCTACAGGACAGAGCAGAATTGTCTCATAAGGTTTCCAAGATTGTCAAATCTTATGGAAGCCTATCGCCACATCTCTCTCCTGTGGAATAGCTGGTGGTTTGAACCACTGTGCTTTTCATTATCAGCTAAACACTTACCTGCTGGATAACCAAGGCTCCTGTCATATTATTGTTGTCGTTGTTAAGTGCTGTCGAGTCAGTTGGTCAGCTGTTTGAAACTACCA
>NW_006408564.1:5690891-5692636 GCF_000296735.1 Chrysochloris asiatica | reverse complement strand
AGTCTTCCTTATTTACTGTCCAACTTTCACATGCATATGAGGTCTTTGAAATTATCGTGGCTTGGGTCAGGCACACTGTAGTCTTCAAATTGACATCTTTGCTTTTCAACACTTTAAAAAGGTCTTGTGCAGCAGATTTGCCTAATGCGATACGTCATTTAATTTCAGAATATCACCTTGATAATAGTCTTGCCCCACTTACTTCTATAGGACTTGGCCTATACAAAACACCTCCAAAGTATTTCCATGTCCCAACAATGGTGCTTTGGAGTCCTTCGGGTGCCAAGCTGAAAGTCCCCTGTGTGGTAGCAGAAGTGTATGTCCCTTGTGTTCTGTTCTGTTTCAGGGCAAAGTGTAGTTTTTAAGAACACTGACTTTCTATCAAGGGACCCTAGGGGTGCAGTGGGCTATGCTTTGGACTGCTAACCCCATAGTTCAAACCTATAAAGATTAACAGTGTCTGAAAGCCTAAGGAGCAGCTCTACTCTGCTCGCTATGAATTGGAATTGATTAGATGGCCGTGGGTGTGATTTGGTTTTGGAGTCATGCTAACAGGGTTTAGATGCCAGTTCTGTTCTGTACTAGCTGTATGACTTTGGGAAGTGACTTAGTGCTCTGTGCTTCAGTTTCCTCTTTCATACAAAGAAAATGAAATATGATACTCCATCTTACAGGGTTCTATGGAAGATTACATAAATGAGTTTAATGAATGCACAGTGCTTAAAATGGTGCCAGCATATAATTGCCATATAAATGTCAGCAATAATTTATATTGTCACTAAAGATCTGTTTGATTCCAGTTCCAGTTCCTTATTGGGTTTTAGCTCATTCACTGTTTTTTCTTCCATTTGAAAAAATTAAAGTAAAAAATACACACAGTGAAGTGCACAGATCTTAAGTGTGCAATTGCAAGTTTTGGTCATTACCACCAACTCAGTCAAGAATTGTTGTTAGGTGCCATCAAGTCAGTTTTGAGTCATAGTGACTCCATGTGACAGAGTACAAATTCCCTAATAGGGTTTTCTAGTCTTGGTGTGGTCCTGTAGGATAAGCACTGGACTACTACCTCAAGGTTGGTGGTTCAAAGCCACCAGCTGCTCCTAGGAAACCCTGTACATGATTGTTATGAGTTGGAACCAACTGTACGGCACTGAACAGTCTTTACAGGAGCAGTTCACCAGAGCATTTCAAATAGACAAATACAGAGAGGCTAAGGTTTTTTGAGAGCCTGGATAACCCAGTCACTAGAGTCCTTTTACATAGTTTATTACTGGTTGCCAGGGGTAATCCTGAGGGGAGAAAGGGAGAATTGTAGCTTAAAGGGCACTGAATTTCTGTAAACGTTGATGGCAAAATCTGGAAATGGATTGTAATGATGATTGCTCAATTTGGTGAACATAATGTCACTGAATTATACAGAGTGAGAAGATTGAAATGGCTTTACGTCTTCATGGGAGCAGAAAGCCTCATCTTTCTCCAGTGACCAGCTGGTAGACTCAAACCATAGACCATGTGGTTCATAGACCATGTGGTTCACATCCAGTGCTTTTTGTATGGAACTGCTGAGCTCCATATATATATGTGTGTGTGTGTGTGTGTGTGTGTGTGTGTGTGTGTGTATTGTTGTTAAGTGCTATCCAGTGCATCGTGACTCTGTATAGCATTTCCAATTTTGTACATCTTTATGGGAACAGAAAGCCTCATCTTTCTTCTGCAGAGCGGCTGGTGAGTTCAAACCACTGACC
>NW_006408564.1:5686365-5686886 GCF_000296735.1 Chrysochloris asiatica | reverse complement strand
ATCTCTATATATACATGTATGCATTTCACTGGTTTTGCTTCTCTAGAAAACCCGGCCTAAGACACATGGTACTTATAAACTGGGATGCTAAAGAATCAGAATCACAGGGATGAGTTTTCTAAATTGGTACTCTACTTTAACTAATTTTAAAGGCACTGATATAGGGTGGAAGCACGTCTGGCCTCCACTTGATAGGAATGGGCCTTGGACTGAGTTTTAGTTTGGTCATCATTTCCCCTGTGGAGTCAGAGATGGTGTCCACTTGTTTTAAGCAGCTGGTGTCACAAGTGGGATTCATTGCACTGTCTCCAGACTCAAAGTTTTGTAAGACAAAGAACCAAAGGGTTCTTTCTCTTACAAGAGAAACTTATGATTTTTAGAGTGTTAGTTTAGATTTTGTGGTGTGGCACTGTGGGTTAATGCAACAGTCTGCAAAGCCATTTGAACTGCAAGGTTGGAGGTTCAAGCTCACCAGCTGCTCCTAGGAAACCTTATACAGGGTCACTATGGATGGGAATCGA
>NW_006408564.1:5682458-5685920 GCF_000296735.1 Chrysochloris asiatica | reverse complement strand
GTATCACATCATTTGCAGGTTGTGTGAAATTATCAACAACTTAAAAACTATCTTGCTATATTTGGTCAAACATTTAATTAAGTGACCCCTAATGTGAGCCCTGGTGTGGCTCTGTGAGTTAATGCATCAGACTGCAAAGCCATTTGAACTGCAAGGTCAGTGGTTCAAGCTCACCAGCTGCTCCTCAGAAACCTCATACAGTATTGCAGTGGGTTGGAACAGACTCAGTGGCACTTAGCAATAACAATTTGATGGCTGGAGTCCTGGTGTGGAGCTGTAGAATAAGCAGTGGACCGACCGCAAGATCAGTTTGAACTGCAAGATCAGTGGATCAGATTCCGCCAGCTGCTCCTCAGAAATCCTATACAGGGTCTCTATGAGTCAGAAATGACTTGACTGCACTTAAAACATTGTGATGGCAGTGATTACATTTGCCTTGGTAGGGTCAGACCAAATGATTTCATGGGCCTCCTATGGCCTGTGGGTTGAGACAGTCTCTACCCCTGCTTTAAGCCTTTGTAGAGAATGGGGCCTTAGGTGGAACACTGAGCCCTGCTCAGAACCTTCAGAGTTGGGACATCTGCATTTGAAAAGATGTGCAGACCAACCCAGGACTGATGGGAGAACAGAAGAGTCGTGATTCAAAGAAAGAGGAGAAAGAAAAGAAAAAAGGCTGTTTGGTTCTTTGAATCTAAAGCAAGGTATGGTGCTTTGGAAATACCAAGGCAAGGAAAATCTGCCCATTCGAGAAAATTCCCTTCTAGGACTGAAAGTTACAGAGAACTGGTGAACTATATGCTGGCTGGTGACCACCTGGGTCTACATATGAGTGGAAGTGGGAGAAATGCAGCAACAAAGACATGGGCTTAGTTTGGACATATTCTGTTGGTACCCATTGACCTTGAGATGAGAGACGAGGAAGCACTGACTGATCTTAGGGAGCTGTGTGAGTTCCTGAGCCCATGGTCACTGACCTACCCTTGGGGGCTAGGACTGAGAATGGTCCTAGCCAGATAGTCTGAAGTACAGATGGGTGTGTGTGAGTTCCCAAACTTGGTTAGGTGTTACCCATTTCACTTAGCTTGGATGACTAGGGCTGAGCTGTGATCAGAACCAGACAAGATGAAGAGAAAGATATTTGTTACTGTGAGCAAGTATCAGTTACTACAATTTGATGAACTGGGCTTTTGCTTTTGGATGCAGTTGTTCAAATTTCCAACTGGAATGGTAGATTCTTCAGATCAAGGAACATGCTTATCTCGTCCATGTACTGGGTTGATAGGGACGGGAAGTTTAGAAATTGCCTATCAAAAATGAGAGGGCTATAAAGGCATGAAATGGCTGGCTTACAATCTTTCATGGGTGTGCTTAGTTTCTGAATGAAGGAGATATTGTCGAATTCCCACTGACTACTTTTTTTCTCTTCCAGATTGTTCTAGTAAAAGGAGGTAGGGAATAATCCTGATAGGATTTTATGGTTTCAATTGTGAGTAAAATTAATTGTGATTGTCAAAAGTGTAATTGTAGAAGATGTGTAATTAAAATGGGGCAGTAGTTAATCTTTCATTTCAGGAACGATGATCCCAGGACTGTCAAGGTGTACCAGCATGAGTGAAGCATGGGATCCCTGCCTGGAAAAGTAGGGATAGCAAAGATGGTAGCAGAGGTGGTACCATGGAAAGACGGAGCAGCTGTGGACTCTAGGCTCAAGAACTGAGTCAGGATATGTGCCTATGGGCAGGAGGCTAGCTTGTAGATTGTTCCCTTTGGACATATAAATGAATTTATCCTTTTTGTTTTGTTTTGTTCATTTGTGACATATAAGATGTAAATGGGGCCGTGTATTTTCTTTTGTATGTGAGTTTTAGTTATACCATGTTAGGTGCAAATAAGACTTTATAATTGTCTTTATTTAGTTTGTTTTTAGATTATGCATTTAGTTTATAGATGTCAAGTTGACAACTGTGGTCTGTAATAGTTAAGGTTTTCTGTTGAATTGACTAGGCCAGGATTTCTAGAGGTTTAGTAGTTGAGAGGTGCTTATTCCCATGGTGCTTCAGCCTCGTATATGCATAGTAAACTCTTTGATAAGTGGCTCTGAGCAGTCAATAACTTGAAGGGCTACTTCCTTGGAGGTGTGGTCTGCTTCCATTTTAATGAATGCGTAGGAAAGGCTCTCTCTCTCTCTCTTTTCCTCTGAGGACCTGGGATTCTATGATTGTAAGCCATTTCCTTGATAATAAATACCTCTCTCTATAAATATATAAATGTGTATACATATATATATTTCATTGGTTTTGCTTCTCTAGAAAACCCATCCTAAGACAGTAACCCTGTATAGAATTTCTGGGGCTTTAAATCTTCATGGGAGCAGAAAGCATTATCTTTTGCATATGGAGTGGCTTGTGGGCTTGAATGACCAGTGTTCTGTGGTTGGCAGTTCAGTGTTTATCCTACAGAGCCACTGTACTCCATATATATAATGTATGATATATGTAACAAATGTTTTATAGATATAGATACAGATATATATGTTGTTGTAGGTGCCATCAAGTCAGTACAGACTCATAGTGACCCTATACACAAGAGAATGAAACACTGCCGGGTCCTGGGCCAATCTCACAATTGTTGCTACAGCTGAGCCCACTGCTGCTGCCATAGTGCCAATCCATCTTGTTGAGAGTCTTCCTCTTTTTCTCTGACCTTCCACTTACCAAATATGATATTCTTCTTCAGGTACTGGTCTCTCCTGATGATTTGTCAAAAGTATGGAAGATGAAGTCTGGTCATCCTGGCTTCCAAGGAACGCCTGGATGTAATTCTTCCAACACAGATCTCTTTGTTCTTTTGGCAGTCTGTGGTACTTTTATTAATATTTTCCTTCAACTCAAATGCATCAGTTTTTCTATGGTCTGCCTTGTTCACTGTCTAACTTACACATGCATATGAGGTTACTGAAAATACCATGGCTTGGATCAAGCGCATGGTATTTTGTTTGAGTACTTAGGTGTCTGCTCTTCAACACTTTACTGAGGTCTTGTGCAGCAGATTCGCCTAATAAAATGTCATTTAATTTCTTGACTGTTGTTTCCATGAATGTTGATGGTTGATCTGAGCTAAATTAAGTCTTTGACAACTTCATTCTTTTGTTTTCTTTACATTGTGGTGCAACCCATAAGGAAGGCTATGGTCTTAGATCTTCATCAGTATTTTAAGTCTTCTTTGCTTTCAGCAAGTAAGGTTGTATCATCTTCATATGTTGTTGTTGTTGTTGTTAAGTGCCATTGAGTCGATTCTGACCCATAGGAACTCTGTATAGGGTTTCCAAGGAGCAGCAGGTGAACTTAAACCACCGAGTTTGTAATTAATATGACCTTGCAGTCTGACACATTACCCACAGTGCCAAACCAGAACTCCATATAGCAGGTTGTTAATAAGGCTTCCTCCAATCCTGATGCCACA
>NW_006408564.1:5667359-5678809 GCF_000296735.1 Chrysochloris asiatica | reverse complement strand
TAAGTATTCCTTTATATGTGGTTCAGAGTTCTGGGACCATCCCCTGAACCTGCTTGGTTGGGGATTCTGTGTTGTTGTTGTTGGAGCTCTCTGCTATATGTCCACCCGATCCACCATCTTGTTTGTTCCTCCCTTTCATCTTCTTTTGATGCATTCTGCATCATTCAATAATTTGCCCAGAGAATCCTTCACTACTTCAAATCGAGGCTTGAATTTTTTCTTCAGTTCCCCCAGCTTGAGAAATGCTCAGAGTGTTCTTCCTTTTTGGTTTTAAACTCCAGGTCTTTGCACATTTTGTTACAATACTTGACTTAGTCTTCTTCAGCTGACCATTGAAGTTTTCTGTTCATGTCTTCACTTGCTTTAACATTTCTGCATTGGAGAGCAAGTTTCAGAGTCTCTTCTGACTTCATTTTGGTATTTTCCTTCTTTCTTGTCTTGTTAATGACCTTTTGCTTTCTTTCTGTATGATGTTATTGATGTCATCCCACAACTCTTCTCATCTTTGGTCTTTAGTGTCTAATGCATCAGATCTGTTCTTTTGATGATCTCTAAATTCAGGTGGAATATATTCAAGGTCATATTTTGCCTCTTGTGGACTTGTTTTAATTTCTTTAGCTTTAGCCTGAATTTGCATATGAGTAATTTATCGTCTGTTCCACAGTCTGCCCCTGGCTTTATCTTGGCTGATAATATGGAACTTTTCCACCGTCTCTTTCCACCGATGTGGTCAATTTGATTTCTTCTATGTATTCTATCTGGTGGCATCCATGTGTACAGTTATTGATTATGTTGTTTAAAAAAGATATTTGCAGTGAAGAAGTCATTGGTCTTGGTTAACTCTATTATGCAATCTCCACATTATTGCTATCACCAAGGCCATATTTTCCAACTACCTTTGCATTCCTATTGCCAGTAATTATCAATATATTGTGATTGCATGTTTAATTAATTTCTGAATGAGGATGTTGGTAGAATTCTTCAGTTTCATCATCACGGGCTTTAGTAATTTTTGTATAAATTTGAGTAGTAGTGGTATTAACTAGTCTTCCTTGTAGATGTATGGATACTATCCTGTCACAGACAGCATTGTACTTCAAGACAGGTCTTGATATATTCTTTTTGATGATGAATGCAATGCCATTCCTGTTCAATTTGTCATTCCCAGCATAATAAACCATGTGATTGTCAAATTAGAAATGGCCAATACCAGTCCATTTCAGCTCACTAGTGCCTAGGATATTATTGTTTGTTTGTTCCATTTCATTTTTTACAATTTCCAAAATTTCCTAGATTCATACTTTGTTCATTACAAGTTCCGATTATTCATAGATGTTTACAGCTGCTTCTCTTAACCTTGAGTTGTGCCAAATCAGCAAGTGAAGTTTCTGAGAGCTTTACTGCATTCATGTCATCATGGTCAACTGTACTTTGAGGATGCAGCTCTTCTCCAGTCACATTTTGATTGCCTTCCAACCTTAGAAGCTCATCTTTTAGCAATATATCAGACAATATTCTAGTCTATTCATCATGTTTCAGTAGTTAATATTCTGGTGCTAACTGTGTTGCACTGCTGTTCATAAGGTTTTCATTGACAAAATATTTGGAAATAGTCCATCTCTCCTTCTTCCTCATCTGTCTTCATTTGAAAGCTCACCTGACACCTGTCACCATGGGTGACCCTGCTGGTATTTAAAATACCTGTGGCCTAGATTCCGGAATCATAGCATTATGCAAATCACCACAGTATGACAAACACATATGTCACAATTTTAAGAAAGAATGGACAATTTGTATAAGCTCAGAAAGTTTTCTTGTGCCCCCTCTATAAATCCCTACCCTTTTCTGTTGTTGTTGTTAAGTGCCGTTGAGTTGGTTTGGACCCATAGCAACTTTGTATAGTGTTTCCGAGGAGCAACTGATGTGTTTGAACTGCAAACTTTGTGGTTCAAATTGACCTTGTTCAAATCACTATTTTTATTTATACCACTATAGATTAGTTTCATGGGCAAAGCTAGTTGATGTGAAGTGAATTCTAACGCATGTGATTCCTTGGGAAGTAAATTGCTAGACCTTTTTTCCCAGACATCTCTGGGTAGATTCATACCTCCAGCCCTTGCAGTTTGCAGCATCCAGTACTGATGGTTTTAATTAGCATTAACTAATGACTCTGAGCCTTCATTTAGCTTTTATGGACTATGCAGGCCCACTATTGAGAAGACCTTTCTATGCCATTAGACAATGTAGAATGCTCAGGTGAGTAGACTTATGCCAGGCCCACCACAACACTATCAGACAAATGTAAAGGTATGTGACCAACATGGTAAGGTCACGAACATCATTGAGTCTAAATTTCTATCAGTAGGAGCCATGGCAGCATAACTGTTAATCACTCTGCAGCTAACAGAAAGGTTGGTGGCTCAAACCCATCTATTGGTTCCTCAGGAGAAAAGAGCTCATAATCTCCTTCCATAAAGATTTCAGCCTAGGAAACCCTGTGGAGCAGTTGTATTCTGTAATATGGGGCTATTATAAGTTGGAATAGATTTATGGCACCTAATTACAAATTCCATCTGATGAGGCTCTCAGGCATCTGCTGTTACAGGTTGTTTTGAATAATGGGTAAAACCAAAGGCTCCGGAACAACCTATCTGTGAGGCCTGCTTCTGTCAGGACCACTTAGGGTCTTTTCTCACAGTGAATGCCCAAGATCCCTGCCTGTTGACATCTCTGGTGTTTTGTCCAAGGACTTCTATAGACTCACTTCAATATTTTGAAAAAAGGACTACGCACTTGCCAAGTCTTGGATACCTGCATCCTTGACCTTTTGTTTTCTGATTTCTGCAGCTTAGCTTGAAGCTATTAAAAAAGCATTTTTAGAAATCCCTGATGGGGAATAGTCTTTACACATCATGCATGTGGGGATTCACTTTTTCTCCTTATATACCCAGTACTGCCAAGCAGTGTGCATGATTCATTTGTGAGTGCTGCTCTACAGGGCAGGTTAATTAGCAGTCTTCTCTGTCTCTAGGAGTGCCTAATCTAAACCAAAAGGACAGATACAGTAGACAAAAGGAAAATTAAATTAAGTAAGTTGTTCAGGTGTGAAGGAATGAAGGTCTTAAACAAGCAATTCTGAGAAATGTCATAAATGAGCAGGGGAACAAGAGAAAGAAAACCATTATGGGAGTAAGTCTATTAGCCTTTCTGACCTCAGGTTCCTCATACAAAAGAGTGATTAGACAAACCATCTAAGCAAGCCCTTTTCAGATTGCAAGCGAATGAGTCTAAATTATCCTCAGTTTTTCTCCTTGCCCACTGTCTCTTCCCTGGCAGTATTCCAATAACCTCCAACCTGGTCTCTACACAGAAGCCAGAATGGTTTGTAAATGCAAATCTGCTTAAGTTTTTCTGTTGCTTAAAATCTCTCAGTAATTTAAAAGCCCCACTTCCCCTGATAATAATGTCCAAGGGCTTACCTGATACACTAAGAAGTTGGAAGAGACAAGGGAGGATTCTCACCTAAAGATTCCAGTCAGAACATGGCCCAACTCGAACTTTCATTTCAGTCATCTGACCTTCAGAAATATGGAAGTGTAAATCTGTTTTAAATCACTCAATTTATTACAGTAATAGGAAATGGAAGGAAAAAGCCTCATTGCTATTGTGTCTATTGTGACTCATAGCAATATTACAGGGTAGTGTAGACCTACCCCAAAAGGTTTCCAAGGCTCTAAATCTTTACATAAGTAGACTGCCCCATCTTTCTCCCATGGAGTGGCTGGTGGGTTTGAACCACTAACCTTTCATTTAGCAGCAAGACATTTAATCACAGCACCATTAGGGTTATATAAGGAACTTGTTGCTCTGGTTAACTGCTGACTTGTAGTGACCCTGTATGGGGTTTCCGAGGAACGACTGGTGAGTTTGAGCCTCCTATCTTGTGTTCAAACTGACCTTGTGGTCTAAGTGCTTTTCCCACAGCACCACACCATGAACATATACACCAATTAAAACCTTCCCCAGTGATAAGCCTGAATTTGAGGAGAGTGATTTCTGTTGGGGTAGAGTGGGAGTGATGGAGAACACAGCCAGGGAGACAAACGCAGGCAGCATCAGTGGCTTTGGTATCTTCATTTCTTCTTATTGGTAGCAGACACATGTCTTGTTATGTTCTTCATTTGCTTTTTGTCTTCCACGAATATGTCATATTAAAGCACACACACAGTGCAGCCCATACTTCCAATCGTATTTGAAATATATAACTACAAACATACATTCCTTCTTGTACTCATTTTCTGAGGAGAAAAGAGATAACAGACTTTTGATACACTGATTTTGCAGTTCTGAAACTGTGTGTGTGAATGATTTTAAACCTAATTTTGATGCAGCAGATGGCAGTGTAGGTACAATTTTGCACACAATAATCTTGTATGAACAGGTTCACGGTTGGAATTTATTTTAGCTGAAACACCGCTTTTAAAAGGTTAATGGAGAAAACATTAAATTATAGAAAGTCATTAGTCTTCTTGGGAATGTAGAGGCATATTTTCTAATTGCATTAGATTCATGTAGAAAAATACTTCATTAATAAAGCAACCGCTTATTTTTTAAGCAGAAATGGGAATCATCACCTTCAGAGAGATACTGAGCAGGCTTCATTCTTATTAGACTGCATTTGGGCGATTGCCTAAGCTAGTACAAATAATGAGCTTTTGCAAATAAATTTTTGTCCTCTCATAAAATTACTTAAGCCTGTTGATGTTTTGTTACCGTAAGATCACATTTTAGCAAGACTTAAAAAAGAAAATCAAATACAAAGAGAAAAAGGTTAAGTTTAAATACATATTTTATTTAAGAAGTGCAGGTATGAGATTTTTGCCATTATATTTTCTTCCCATTCCCCAGATCCCTTTGAATCTCCTGCTTTCCTCATATTACCCCAAGCTAGAGGGGCCTTCAGCAAAATGAGAAAGAGTCCAAGCTCTGATTAAACAGATGTGGACTCAAACTCCCGCTTGGCAGCTAACTGTTATGTGACTTCTTGTTGTTGTTAAGTGCCTTAGAGTCAGATTCTGTAGAGTACAGGGTTTCCAAGGAGCAGCTGGTGAACTTGAACCGTTAGCCTCCCGGTTCAAGCGGACTTTGAAGTCCAGCGCATTAACCAACATCGCCGCACCAGGTCTTCGTTTTGTGACTTGGGGAAAGCTAATTCATTTCCTCAAATCTCAGTTTCTTTCCCCATAAAACAGGGGATGATGGATTTACTATGAGGATTTCGGGGTTTTGGAGGGATTACAGTGTGATAATCATTTGCAATATTGCCAGAGATGTTTGTTCTTTTTTGAAAAACAAACAAACTCAGCACCACCTTTTTATTGTGAATTGAGTAAAGGTTTACACAGAGTAGATCATCATTTACACATTCAACAAACCATGCCCTTCGTTTATCATGAGTGCCATTCCCTCAATGTCACGTTACTTACTCCGCTTCTTGTTTCCATTCCTCCATTTTTTCCTACACGTCTGCACTTTGTCTTCAGGCAGATGCTGCCCTTTTGATCTTGAATGGTTGGCCATTCTTGAATGGTGTGAGTACCTCATTAGTGTTATATATGTGTGTGTGTGTGTGTGTGTATGTATATATATATATATATATATATATATATATATATATATATATATATATACACACACATACATATATATATGTATATATAACAACTATATATATAGTTGTTAAGTGTTGCCAAGTCAATTTCGACTCATAGTGACCCTGTATAGAGTTTCCAAGGAGCAGCTGGTTCAAACAACCTTGTGGTTCAAACTAACCTTACAGTCTAGTGCTTTATCCCACAGCACCACACCAGGACTTCGTATATTCCAGGACTATGACCTTTGGTCACTCTTCAGGTGTGGACCTGAACTTCCTCTCCAATCCCACCCTCATCTGTGGCTCTGAATATTCAGCCAAGCAATATATATATGTGTGTGTGTTTATGTATATGTATATGTATGTATGTGTGTGTGTGTGTGTGTGTGTATCAGCAGCAATGGGCTCAAATGTAGCAATGATTGTGAGGCTGGCACTGGACCGGGCAGTGTTTGGTTCTGTTGTGCACTATGAGTCGGTACCCACTCAATGGCACCTAACAACAACATGTATTAACTAATACAGACATAGAAGTTTAGTATAAATTTTGCAGCAAAGTAAATTTTATCAAGTCATAATTTGATAATAAAGATAATTTTATATGATTCACAATAAGGAATATCATAATTAGACAAAGTATAGGAAATTTATTTAAAATGGACTATTTACTCTCTTTGGAGAGAATTATATGGAAATTACAGAAAGTACAAGAGCCAAGATCTATCTTTTCATATCTGCATATAATCATTAATTAAATATGACATCTTCAAAACTTACTAGTAAATAGAATTAAATGTTTGTCATAGACATAATTATTTTGTGTAAACGTTAAAAGTTCTAGCAATATAGTATTAACTGTAAGACGTAACATGAAAATATAGAACACAATTTTAGTTGTCCTTTAGAAGCATTTCTCATCTATTTCACATAAAAACTGATACACATAAGTGCTTTTAATGTTAGTACAATGTTTAAATATCACAATTTGCCTTATTTTTAAATTCATAGGATTTAGACAGAATCCTTTTGAAAAGGTATTCGTTGCCACCATCCAGTTTTAGATTACTTCTAGTCTCCAAAAAGTTCCTTCTAAGATTTACATGTGTTTTTCTTTGCAAAGAACCATAACCTGAAAAAGGTAATTCTCTATAAATGACTATAAAATGTTTGCTGTTGAATTGGTAATCCAATTAACCTCAAAATCCATTCTGAAAAACAGATGATGTCTAATTTATGTTCCTACTCCCGATCCAAGGCCACAAGTGATCTGCCTTCTGCCTCTATAGATAAGTTCTTGGTCTAGTTAAATTCATTAAGCAGGAACAAAATGTGGAAGAGATAGTCTATGTCTGGCTAAATAGGTAACCAGTGGCAAATAACAAGTGTTAACTAAATAGAAACCCTAGTATATACCAAAGGAGCTCTGATAGCATAGTGGTTACAAATTGGGCTGCTAATCTTAAGGTCAGCAGTTCGAGACAACCAGTGATTCTGTGGGGAAAAGATGAGGCTTTCTGCTCTCATAAAGATTCACAGCCTCAGAAAACCTATTACAGGGTCGCTACGAGTCGGAACTTACTCCACAGCATGCAACCACCACCACTAACACAGTATATACCAGGTAGCTTCAAAAAGTTCATAGAGGAATTAAATGAAAAGCTAATGGAGTTTTTCCATGAACTTTTTGAACTCGCCTCATCTGATGTGATCAATAAATATAATTTTTCTGAATGTATTATAATGCCTTTTTAATATTTTTCCTTTTGTAACAATCTGCAAAATCCTGTGTCATCAAGAATTGCAAAAGAAACATCCAGTGCTGTCCTCCTAGATGTATTGTTCACATCTTCTGGAGCAAGGTTTCCCTAGTCATTGGAGAGCAATCTATAACTGTCATCTCAGTCTTTCTGGAGATACAAACACCACTAACTAGAGAGTTAGAAAATGCTGATGCTTCCCTTCTTGTTAGCATGAGTCTACTTGGGTCTAATATTATTGTAACATGTACAAACCAGAGTTGTTTCATTTCTTATTATGGATGCCCTTCTGTTTCTTGATGCATTAATTTTTTTCTGAATATAGGAGTTCAATGCCATTAAAAATTTTTTATTGTGGTAAAAAATCTGTAAAATAAAATTAGGAAATTTAACTATTCTTAAACATGCAGTTCAATGGCATTACGTGCATTCATAATATAGTGAAACCATCACCACTATTTGTTTCCTAAACTTTTTCATCACCCCCAAAATAATTCTGTTGCCGTTAAGCAATATTTCCTCATGTCTCCCTATACCCAATCATGGCAACTGTTAATCTACTTTCTGTCTCTTGGCATTTGTCTGTTCTAAAGATTCTATATAAATGAAATCATACACTGTTTGTGTGTGTGTCTGGCTTATTTCAGTTGGCATAATGTTTTCAGAGTTTATTCACGTCACAGCATGTATCAGAACTTCATTCCTTCTCAGGGTAAAATAATATCCTGTTGTACATATAAACATTTTCTTTATCTGTTTATCTGTTGATGGACACTTGGGTTGTTTCCACTTTTTATGAATGAATACTTCATTTGATGAATACTGCTTCAATGAACACTGGTATCCAATGTTCATATACAGTGAACATATACAAATATCTATTAGATACCCTCCTTTTACTTTTTTTTTTTTTTTTTTTTTGTGGGTGGTGGTTTACATACTTAGGAATGAATTGCTAGGCCATATGGGAGCCTCAGTGTTAGTGTGGGTTATATTTCTACCAACAATGAATGAATGTCTTAGTTATCTAGTGATGGTATGCACAAATACTTCAAATGGGTGGCTTTAGGAAGCTAACATGTATTTATTTTCTCAGTTTAGGAGGCTAGAAGTCTAAATTCAGAGCTCTGGCTGTAGAGTAAGGCTTTCTTTCTCTGTTGGCTTTGGGGGAAGGTCTTTGTCTTTCAGTTTCTGTTTCTTGGTTCCTTTGCAATCTCCTATGGGTGTGACTTCATCTGTCTTCTCCCATCTCTGTTCCCTTAAATCTGCTCTTTCATATCTCAAAAGAAATTGACTTAAAACACACCCTACATTAAAACTGCCACATTATCACAACAAAGAAACCTCATTCCCAAGTGGGATAATGACCACAGATATGCTAATGTTGATTTTAGGTACCTTTGAATAGGTTCTGACTCACAGCTATCTTATGTAGAACAGTACAACACACTGCCCAGTCCTGTACCATCCTCACAATTGTTAACTGCCTCACAGCTGTTGCTGCCAGGATATCAATCCATCTCATCAAGGGTCCCCCCATTTATCGCTGACCTTTCACTATACAAGTATGATGTCCTTCCCCAGGGACTGGGTTTTCTTGACAACACTTCCAAAATATGAGAAATGAAGTCTTGCCATCCTAGCCACAGGTATAGTGGTTAAGATTTACAATACGTATTTTGGGGGGACACAATTCAGTCCATAACAACAATAGTTCCAATTTCTCCACATCCTGACCAACACTTGTATTTTCAATTTGCTTTCTTGTTATTATTATTATTATTTTTTTAATAGTCATTCTAATAGGTGTGAAATGTGGTTTTGATTTTCGTTTAATGAGAGTGGCGCTGTTGGTTAATGCACCAGACTGCAAAGGTGTTTGAACTGCAAGGTTGGTGGTTCAAGCTCACCAGCTGTTCCTCGGAAACCCTATACAGGGTTGCAGTGGGTTGGAACTGACTTGACGGCACTTAACAACAACGACAATGGCTAATGAAGTTGAGCATCTTTTCATGTACTCATTGGTCATTCATATATCTTCTTTGGAGAAATGTCAATTTAAGTCCCTGACTCTTCTTTCTGAGTTGTAAGAGTTCATTATATATTATAGGTATTAAACATTTATCAGATAGGATTTACAAATATTTTCACCTATACTATAGGTTGTCTGTTCACTTTCTTGATAATGTGCTTTGATGCCCAAAATGTTTTAATTTTAATTTTAGTGAAGCCCAATTTGTCTTTTTGTTGTTGTTGCTTGCACTTTTGTTGTCACGTTCAAATATCCATCTTCAAATACAAGGCCATGAAGATTTACCCCTGTTTCCTTCTAAGAGTTTTATGGCTTCAGCTTTTTATATTTATGTTGTTGAGACATTTTGAGTGAATTTTTATATATGGTATGATGTAGGTATCAACTTCATTCTGCATTTGAAGTTCCAGGTGACCCAGCACCTTTGTTGAAGAGACTGTTCTTCCCCTGTTGAATGGACTAGATTGACAATTTGTCAAAAAAGAATTGGCCATAGATTCTCAAAGCTATTTTATTGGCTTATGTGTATATCTTTGGACTCCTGGTGTGGCACAATAGGATCAGGACTGGACTGCAAATTAGAAGGTCAGCAGTTCAAACCTACCAGCTGCTCCTTGGAATTCCTATATAGGGATGCTATGAGTCAGAGCAAAATTGATGGCACTTAATAGCAATGTACATCTGTATACAGGTGCCATACTGTTTTGTTTTTTAAAAAACAAAAACAAACTTTTATTATGAATTAAGAGATAGATTATGTTATAGAAAATGGGTTTTGCACTCTACCAATAGTATTTTATTTCATTGCAATGATTACATTCCCTTCCATGCACAATTGGTTAACAGCATTTGCTTCTATTTCCTCTTTTTATTTGTTTTGATGTACACAAGCACATGCTGGAATATACAATCATTTACACAACCAAAGGGCACATTTTGAAAGCAGCCTCCTGCCCACCGGCACACAGCATTTCTCTTTCCATTAATCTAGAGTCCTCAGCTGCTCTCTCCACGCCATCACCTCTGCCTCCATCTCTGGTGTCGCTGCTTCTCTGGTTAGGATCCCATATTCCAGTACTGCTCTTCTCTCTTGATAGTCCTAGGGTCCTCTGTTCCTGGAATGTAAGATAAGTTGTTGTTGTTAGGTACCATTAGTCAGTACCGACTCATAGTGTCCTTATGCTAACAGAATGAAACACTGCCCGATCCTCAGGCAACCTCACAATTGTTGTTGTGCATGAGACCATCAATGCTGCCACTTGGCCAGTCTTTCTTGCTGGGGATCTTCCTCTTTTTCTCTGACCCTCCACCTTACAAAACATGATATCCTTCTCCAACGACTGATCCCTCCTGACAATATGTCCCAAGTATGAGAGACAAAGTTTGCCCATCTTGGCCTCCAAGGAGCACTCTGACTACACTTCTTCCAAAATGGATCTATCTGTTCTTTTGGCAGCCCATGGCACTTTTGGTATTCTCCTTCAACACCATAACTCAAAAGCATCAGTTCTTCTTCCGTCTGCCTTAGTCAATGTCAAGCTTTTGCATGCCTATATGAGGTTATTGAAAATACCATGGCTTGGGTCAGGCATACCTTAGTCCTCAAGTAGACAGCTTTGCTCTTCAAGACTTTAAAAAGGGCTTGTGTAGCAGATTTGTCTAATGCAATACGTCATTTGATTTCTTCACTACTGCTTCCATAAGTGTTGATAGTTGATACAAGAAGAATGAAGTCCTTGACAACGTCAATCTTTTCTCTGTTGATAAGAATGTTGTTTATTGATCCAGTGGTGAGGATTTTTGCTTTCTTTACATTGAGATGTAATCCAAACCAAAGGCTTGCTCTTTGATCTTCATCAGTAAATGTTTTAAGTCCTTAAAAATGTTTTAAGGTAAACATCAATATCTTAGGCATTAGTGAGCTGAAATGGACTGCTATTGGCCATTATGAATCTGATGACCACATGGTTTACTATGCGGGAAATGGCAAATTGAAGAGGAATGGTGT
>NW_006408564.1:5641605-5650657 GCF_000296735.1 Chrysochloris asiatica | reverse complement strand
CCACACCAGGACTCCTTTGTTCTCATTAGTTTCTAGGAATTTTAGATTTTTGCTTTTTATTTGTTCTACTACCCAGTAGCTTTAAAGCAGGGTGTTTGTTATTCAGTTTCCTTGCATATGATTTTATTTCCTTGATCTTCCTATACTTGGTTTCTAATTTTATAGCATTGTGGTCTGAGAAGATGCTTTGTAACATTGTGATGTTTTAAAATTTATGGAGATTTGTTTCGTGGCATAATACATGATCTATTCTGGAGAATGTTCTGTGTTCACTGGAAAAGAATGTGTATTGTGCTATTGTTGGTTTGAATGCTCTGTTCATATTTATGAGGTCATGTTGGCTGATTGTGTTGTTCAGTTCCTCTGTGTCTCTGCTGAGCTTCTTTCTGGCTGTTCTCTCTCTTTTCACAAGTGGTGTATTAAAATCTCCCACTATTATTATAGAGGTGTTTGTTTCATTCTGCAATTGTATTAGGGTTTGCTTTATGTAATTTGGGGCTTTTTTGTTGGGAGCATAGATGTTTATTATGGTTATGTCCTCTTGTTTAATTGACCCTTTAACCATGAGATAATAACCTTCTTTGTCTCTTGTACTGGTCTTTGCTTTAAAGTTTATTTTGTCTGAGATTAATATTGCCATTCCTGATCACTTTTTAAATGCAATTGACTTGGATTACGTTTTTCCATTTAAAAAATTTTAATCTGATTTGTCTTTGTGTGTATGGTGAGTCTCATGGAGACAGCATGTTGTAGGATCTTGCTTTCTTACCTCTTCTGCTACTTTTTGTATCTTGACTGGGACATCCAACCCATTGACATTTTGTGTAATTATCGATAGGTATGGACTAATTGCTGACATTATGCTGTTTGTTTTTTGTGGTGCTACTGGGTGGTAGTGTAGTGGTTACGATTCAGGCTGCCAACCTCAAGGTCAGCAGTTCAAAACTACCAGTGGTTCCGTGGGAAAAAGATGAGGCGTTCTGCTCCCGTAAAGATTTACAGCCTCAGCAACCCTGTGCAGGGTCACTATGAGTTGGAACAAACTCCACAGTACTTAACAACAACAACTGGTTCCTTTCCTAAAGATAACAAAAATCCTCATCACTGGACCAATAAACAATATTCATATCAATGGAGAAAAGATTGACGTTGTCAAGGACTTCATTCTTCTTGGATCAACTATTAACACTCATGGAAACGGCAGTCAAGAAATCAAACGGCGTATTGCATTAGGCAAATCTGCCTTTTTAAAGTGTTGAAGAGCAAAGATGTCAGCTTGAGGACTAAAGTGCACCTGACCCAAGTCATGGTGTTTTCAATAACCTCATATGCATGTGAAAGCTGGCCAGTGAATAAGGAAGTCTGTAGAAGAATTGATGCTTTTGAGTTATGGTATTGGAGGAGAATATTGAAAGTGCCATGGACTGCCAAAAGAACCAAGAGATGTGTGTTGGAAGAAGTGCAGTCAGAGTGCTCCTTAGAGGCCAGGATGGCCAAACTCCGTCTCTCATACTTGGAATATATTGTCAGGAGGGACCAGTCGCTGGAGAAGGATATCATGTTTAGTAAGGTGGAGGGTCAGAGAAAAAAAGGAAGACCCCCAGCGAGATGGATTGGCTAAGTGGTAGCATCAATGGTCTTAGGTGTGACAACAATTGTGAAGTTGGCCCAGGATCAGGCAGTGTTTCGGTCTACTGTACAAAGGGTCACTATGAGTCTGTACCAACTCGATGGCAACAACAACAACAGCAACACTAGTTCCTTTGCTCCATATGCTTTCCTGTGCTGAGTTCATTTTTGTATGTTTTTCTCTGGTCAATTTGTCCAGTGTGTTAATGTTGCCATACACTTTTTGGATATTTCTTCTCTTGATTTGATGTGGAGATGTATTCAGTTTCTTTGAGATCATCCTTTATTTTATTAAGTTCTTCCACTTTTTATGACAGATTGTTTTATTCTGAAATCTACCTGGCCTCCTCACCCCCTGGATCTCTGTTACTGTACTTTTCCCTTCTATTGCTTTGTAGTTGTCCTGTTCATGGGTTGACCTCCCAAATCCTCCATATTGTTTTGATTACTGTAATTTTTTGGTTCACTTTGAATTTGAGCGGTGTGATTCCTCCTACTTTGTTTCTTTCAATATTGTTTTGGCTATTTGGAACTCTTTAAAATTCTATATGAATTTAAGGATTTGCCTTTTTTATTTCTTCACAAAATGCTGTTGGAATTTTGATATGGATTAAGTTGAGTCTGTAGATCACTTGTAATATTATTGGCATATTAACAATATTAAGTCTTCCAATTGATGGAGATGAATGTTTTTCACTTATTTTTGTTGTTGTTAAGTGACGTCAAGGTGATTCTGAATCATAGTGACTTTGTATAGGATTTTTGAGGAGTGGCTCGTGGGTTTGAACCACTGCACTTTTAGTTAGCAGTCCATTGTTTATCCTACAGTGCCACACCAGGACTCCTTCATTTAGAGTTTTTAAAATTTCTTTCATCAGTGTTTTATAGTTTTAAGTGTATAAGTTTTTAACCTCCCTGTTTAAACTTATTCCTAGTATTTTATTATTTTAGATGTTATTATAAGTAAAATTATTTCCTTAATTTCCTTTTCAGATTGTTCATTGCTAGTACATAAAAACACAGCTGAGTTTTGAATGTTGATTGTTTACCTAGCAAGTTTACTGAACATGCCTGTTTTTTTATATTGGCATTTTGAAATCAGATAGTCAATTCAACAGTAAATATGTTTATGGTTTAGTCATGTTTACATAATTATTTTTTTCAGGTTATGGGTGTTTCAAAAGAAAAACACATGTGTGTTTCAGAGAGTGTTGCCTAATTTGGATAAAGCACTAATTTTTAGAAGATGAGTTAGTATGAAACTTTTCAATTAACTTTTTAAAAACACATATTCTGAAATTATACTCTTTGTATCTTTTATGGATTTGCCTACATAAGAAAATTTGACAAACTACAAGAATATGAACTTGAGGAACTCAGCTTTATCCACTATTTTCTTTTCAGTGAATGTTGTCTGAAATGAATTAATCATGGAAATAGGAGAACCACACTTGAATCTAAAATATTCTCTATTTATAGCTTTATTAGAGAGATTATATTCATAACTTTAATCTAAATTTGTTGTTGTTGTTAAGTCCATCGAGTCAGTTCCAACCCATAGTGACCCTGCATAGGGTTTCTGAGGAGCAGCTTGTGAGCTTGAACCACCAACCTTTCAGTTCAAATGGCTTGCAGTATGGCGCATTAACCTACAACACCGCACCATGACTCCTTAATCTAAATGGTAAGGTATAAAAAGATCTAGGGAAAATGTCAAGAAATAATAGCTTCCCATTTTGATATTTTTGTTCAAAGCTGCCATCACATTCCAGATACACTCTCTGTTCTCTTTCTTCCCCCAGCAAAAAAAAAAGATATTCTTTTGTGTTTGAGCACAAAATTTGCTCAATTACCCTGAAGAACTTTCATTAGTAAATAATAATTTCTTTAAAAATTATAAAGATTGGTTTGAAATAAAACAGTAAATAGTATCCTGGACAATTTTTTATACCTTAATCTAGATGGCAGCTTTTGAGTCCTAGGATCCATCATGCTTTACCATCCTGACCTCTGGTATTCCCACATACTGAGCCAGTAAATTTTCTTTTTGTTTGAACTTACTTTGTTGGATTTCTGTTATATGTACCCAAAACTAAACTGATACATGGATGTGGGTAAGTCAAAGAATATTGCTACAAAGTTGTAGAAACCTCTATTGAAGAAAAATATCAAAACAGGGAAGCTATTATCTCTTGACAAAGCCTCTAGATCTATGTACTTCTGGAGGTGGGGTTTCTATCTCTGTAACTCTTCCCCCTACAAATTCTACAAACTTTGATTTTTCCCATGTCAAAATGGCAGTTTTAGCATCCTCCCAGGACACAAAGATTGTTCCATTTATATGTTCTTAGAGTTTGGGGAACAAGAAGAAGCTTAAAATGACAAGATCAGGGCTATTGAGAAGATGGAGTAAAGTTTCTCAATTATCATAAGACAGCCTTGCTACCCTTGAAGAATGAGTAGGTGCATTGTTGTAATGGGGACAAAAATAATGGCTTGAAGCAATTTTCCTGGCCTTTTCAATTTTTTTTCCCTTCAAACTTCTTCATAAGAAGCCTTTGTGATCATCCTGTGTTCTTTAAGAAAATCTATGAAGATTGCCCCTTGGGGATCCCCAAACAGTCTCCATTACTTTCAGAGTTGACTTCTCTGACTTGAATTTAACTGGCCCAGTAGATTCTCTCAGAAGTCATACTTTTGGTTGCTCCCCCCTTTTTAAGGATCTTAATGAGTTCACTGTAGGATAAGTGCTGGACCACTAACCACGAGGTCGGCAGTTCAAACCTACAAGCCACTCTTTGGAAACTCAATACAGGATCACTATGCATCAGAACTGGCTCAATGGCAATTAACAACAACAATAATGAGACTAAAGGGAGAATGGTGGCTCCATAGGCTAAGCACTGGACTTCAAATCACAAGGTTGGCGGTTCGAATCCACCAGCCACTTAGTGGGAGAAAGATGAGGCTTTCTGCTCCTGTAAAGATTTACAGCCTTAGAAACCCTAAAGTGGGTCACTATGAGTCAGAATAGACTCCATGATATGCACCCACCATAACCAATGAGTTAGAACCAACTGGGTGGCATTCAGCAGCAGCAGGAGTAATGAGACTAAGACAGGGCATTGCTGAGAGAACGTGTCTGCAGCCATTCACTGATCACAGATCCATATTTAAACATGCTTTGTCTGTAATAAACCTGTACACGTATGAACTGGAACCCTAGTGTCAATACTTTTATTGATACTTGTATACATACCTCCTTTTGTGTTCCTTTTAAAGGTTTTATTATTAATACATTTTTTTCAAGCACACCAACAAATATGCATGTGTAGATACGCTGTTTTTAAGTGTTGTCAGGTTATTTCAAAGTCATAGCAACCCTTATTAGGGTTTCCAAGGTGCGGCTGGTGAGTTTGAACTGCCAACCTTGCACTTCAAACTGATCTTCAAAACAAGCAGTTCAATGTTTCTCCCACAGAGCCACAGCAGGACTCAGGACCTATATAGTTATAAGATGCAAAAAATAATAAAATGAACATCAGGAGATTTAGATGAAAAAAAATAGAATAACCCTGTGCTCTTTTCAAGACTTATCCATCTGACTACTATGTTTATTCTTGGTCATTTTATTTTTCCTTTTTTATTATTACTTATTATATACGGTTGGCCCAGGATCAGGCAGTGTTTCGTTCTGCTGTGCATAAGGTTGCTGTGAGACAGTGCCGACTCAATGGTACCCAACAACAACAAGAAGAACAAGATTATTTTTAACAGTGGAGTCATGGTGTGGCACTACGGGATAATGTTCTGGACTGTAACGTTGGTTTGAACCATGAGGTCTGTGGTTCAAGTTCACGAATCTCTCCTTGGAAACCCTATAGAGGGTCGCTATGAGTCAGAACTGACTTGGGGACACTTAACAACACAACAGTTCTTACCAGTATATTGCTTAGTTTGGTTTATTCTTGAATTCTGTATAAATGGATTCACACTCCAGCTAATTTTCTATGACTTGCTTTTGTTCAGTGTGTTCTGCTTCTGAGATTCATTCTTGTTGATATGTGAGCAGTAGTTTTATCTTTCATTGCTGCCCAGTCTGAAACCCAACCCCATTGCTGTGGAGTTAATTCTGACTCATAACAACCCGATAGGAAAGGTTAACACTGAGTCATAGGACTTCCAAAGCTGCAATCTTTACATAAGCCAACTACCTCATCTTTCTGCTTAGTGGCTGGTAGAGTCCAACCACCAGTCTTTCGGTTAACAGTTGACAATTTCTTTAACCACTGTGCCACCAGGGATCTACTCATTGCTGTAAGGCTAAGCAAACTCATTGCCATTGAGTTGATTGCCACCCATAACAACCCTATCTACATAAGGTTTTCGAGGCTGTTAATCTCTGTGGAAACAGACAGCCTCATCTTTCTCTCTTGGAGTCACTGGTGGTTTTGAACTTTGTAGTTAGCAGTCCAGTGCTTATCTTACATTGCCACCAACTCTCTTTTCTTACTGTATTAAAAAATCCATTTGATTGTTATTGGAAAATTGGATAGCTTATATTGTTTTTGTCTGTTTTTCTCTCAGGAATGATGGTGCTATTAAACAGTTAATACCTGCTTCCTGGTCATAAGGTTTATGCACCCTCAACTTCACCAGGTAGGGACAATTTCTTTTTAAAATGGTTTCCAGTTATGCTCCCACGTACATTACATAAACATTTCTGTTGTTCCAAATTTTCAGCAACAATTGATATTTCCAAAGTGTTATTTTTTTCCAGTCTGGAGGATGCATAATGGTTTCTGATTTGTTTTAATTGGTATTTTCCTAATGGGATTACTAATATTTTCATAAATTTATTATTTATGTATCCTCCTCTATATAAAGTCACTTATATTTTGCCTCTTTTTATATTGGGTTGCATTCTCTTTTTGAATTGTAATCTTGTTCTTGATATAGTCTTATATATATTCTGAATATTAATCCTTTGCAGCTTACATGCATTGCACATTTCTGCTCCCAGGTTTGTGACTTACTTTTTCACTTTTTAACGATGCATTCATAAACAGAGGTTATTAATTCTAATATAGTAAAATATGTTTATTCTTTTATCAATTGCTTGCATTCTCTCTGACTTCAGTAAGCCTTCTCTCTAAACCAGAAAGTTTTCTAGTTGTATTTTTCACATGACAAGTCTTCTAATCCACCTGTAACTGATTTTTTTGCATGTGGGATGAGTTTGGAATCCTTCTTTTGCTAGTCTACAGCGCCACTTCTGTCACATTTCATGTTTTCTTATGTTTGTGAGCCACTTTGGAGCTTTTTCCATTAGTATATTTCCTTATGTCTGTGCAAATACCTCATTATCTTGATGGCTAATGATTTTAAATAAGTCCTGACTTCCAGAATGGCAAGTCTTTTTACTTTTATTTTGGAATGTCTTTTTCTCTCTCATATAATTTTTAATATCTGCTTATCAAGTTCCTTGGTTTGAATTGTGCTGAATTTGCAGGTCAGTTTAGGAATAACTGAAATATTTATAATGTAGTTTTCCTATCTACAGTGTATTTCTTCATTTATTTGACACTTTAGAAAAAATCAAAAATTGAAAAAATTTCTTAGTAGAAGTCTTGGACATCTTTCGCTAGATTTACTTACAAGTATCTCACAATTTTTGTTGGCTTTGCAAATAATATCTTTATAGTTGCTTTCGTTGTTGTAAATTTTTTGTTAGCTGCAATCGAGTTGTCTCTGACTCACAGTGATCCTATGAACAATAGAACAGAAAACTGCTCAATTCTCTGCTGGGCTCACAATCGTTCTTACGTTTGAGAACATTGTTGCTGCCTCTGTGCCAATCCATCTCCTTGGGAAGTTCCTCTTTTTTTTTTTTTTTGCCAACTGTCCACTTTAACAAGCATGATGTCCTTCTCCAGGGACTGGTCCCTCATGATAACACGTCTGAAGTATGACAGACAAAGTCTCACCATCTTGTCTTCCAAGGAGCATTCTGGTTGCTCTTCCTCCATTATAGATTTGTTCTTCTGGCAATCCATGATACTTTCAGTATTGTTTTCCAGCACCACAATTGAAATGCACTCATTTCTTCTGTAGTCTTCCTTGCTTATTCATTGTCCAACTTTCACATGCATGTGAAGTGATTGAAATACCATGGCTTGGGTCAGGTGCACCTCAATCCTCAAAATTATATCTTTGCTCTTCAACACTTTAAAGAGGTCTTGTACAGCAGATTGTCCTAATGCAATACATCAGTTGATTTCTTGACTGCTGCTTCCATGAACATTGAGTGTGGAGCCAAGCAAAATGAAGTCTTTGACAACTTCATTTTTTTCCCATCTATCATGGTGTTATTTATTGGTTCTTTTGTAAGAATTTTTATTTTTTGTACATTGAGGTTCAATTCATACTAAAGACTGTAGTTTGTAGTTTTTATAAGCAAGTATTTTAAGTCTTCTTCTGTTTCAACAAGCTTAGTTACATCATCTGCATATCACAGGATGCCACATTCTTCTTCCTGTAGCTCAGCTTCTTGGATTATTTGTTCAGTATACCAGATTTAATAGCATGGTTAAAGGATACAAACCTGGTGTACGCATTTCCTGATTTTAAACTAGTACCCCCCTTTTTTGTTCTTTTCTGTCTTAATGCATCATGAGCAGAATTAAATGTTCTGGAATACCCATTATTTGCAATGTTATCCATAGTTTATCATGATGTACACAGTTGAAAATGTTTGCATAATCAGTATAAAGTCTTTGCATAGTCAATAAAGCAGAGGTAAACATCTTTCTGCTATTCTCTGTTTTCAGCCCAGATCCATCTGACATCAGCTATTATATCCCTCATTTCATGAACTTTTGTGAATCCAACTTAAATTTCTTGCAGTCATTTGTCGATGTATTAGTGTAACTATTTTTCAATTATCTTGAGCAAAATTTTACTTGCATGTGATATTAATGATATTGTTCAATTATTTCTACATTCCATTGGGTCATGTCTCTTTGAAATGGGCACAGATTTGGATTTCTTTGAATCAGTTCACCAGGTAGTTGTCTTCCAAATTTCTTGGCATAGATGAGGGAGCACCAGTGATATATCATTTTGTTGAAAGATTATATCTTGAATTCTTTCCGTTCCTGGAGCCTTGTTTTTGCCAATGCCTTCAGTGCATTTTAGAATTCTTCCTTCAGTATTATTACCAACTTTCCATTTGCTTGTTCATATGCTACCTCTGGAAAAGGTTGAACATTTACCATTTATTGTTGGTACAGTGACTGTACAGTCCTTGTATCTTCTTTTGATGCTTTCTGCTTCAATCAATATTTTCCCTTCACCTTTGCCTTTTCAGAGTATTGTCTATTTCTGATATTCTATTATTGATCATTTGGACCTCTTTCTGTAG
>NW_006408564.1:5631699-5638505 GCF_000296735.1 Chrysochloris asiatica | reverse complement strand
ATTTCTAAACCCCTGTATCCCAGAGTCCTGTTGTTCCAAGGGTGTGCATACATCATTATTTACCTCTGTCCCACTTAGCCCATGCTCTTTCCTGTCTTTTTAATGACTTTCTGATTTCTTCCTGTTTGATGTTCTTGATGCCATCCCACAACTCTTCTGGCTTACAGTCATTAGTGTCTAATTTATCAAATACGTTCCTGAGGTGATCTGTAAATTCAGGGGGTATATATTAAAGGCCATATTCTGGCTTTTGTGGACTTGTTTTAATTTTCTTCAGCTTCATCCTAAATTTACATATGAGCAGTTGATGGTCTGTTCTGTAAATAGTGTATTTTAATAAATAATACTTGATGTTTGTTATTCTGTGCATTATTTTTATACCATATCTTGCAAAAGGAGTTTCAATGATTAAGTGCTCAGTTGCTAACCAAAACGTTGGTGGTTAACACATAATCAACAGCTTCACTGGAGAAAGACCTGGTACTATGCTACTGTGAGGATTTTTTGTTTTTGTAGTTATGTGATGTTGAGTTGGCTCCAATTCATAGCGACCCTGTATAGAGTTTCCAAAGATTAGCTGGTGAGTTTGAACTGATGACCTTGCAGTTCTAAGAAACCTTGCATTCCAGTGCTTGTAGAGCACCACACCAGGCAGCCAAAAAACCCTATGGTTCAGGTGTGCTCTGTCACATGGGGTTCTTATGAGTTGGAATTGACTCAGTAGAATCTAATGACAGCAACATATCTTATGCCTTTATTAAGTTTAATGATTTGTAGATTGTTTAACTTCTTATGTAAACTATTATATCATTTTCAAATGAACTGTTATTTTCCTATCCAATGTCAATAGGTTTTATTACTTTTTAATATCTTCTTATACTAGCTAGAACCTCAGGGTAATTAATGCTGAATAGGCATGGAAAGAGTGGACAGACTTGTCTATTTTTGTGTTTAACTGAAGTGTTCTAATATTCACCATTATTAAGGGTATATGCTGTAGATATTTTGTAATTATCCTTTTGCAGGTTAAGGAAGTTCACCAACATTCCAAGGTTGATGAAATTTTTTTATTGTGCATGTTACATTTTATCAAACACATTTTCTGAATTTGTTAGGTTGAACATATTCTTTTGTTTCCTCCGTAAGCTACAATGTCAGTAATTACACTAACTTGTTTTTCTAATGTTAAGCCAGTCTTACATTTCTTGGCTAAATCTGCTTGGTTATGATGTATAATGTATATCTGTAGATAATTTGGGGTCCTTATGCGGTGTTGTAGGATAAGCACTGGTCTGCTAAACATAAGTTTGTCAGTTCAAACCCACCACCTACACTTTGGAACTCTATACAGGGTCTCTATGAGTCACAACCACCTTGATGACACAACAACACAACAAACATAATTTAATTTGCCAATATTTTGTCTAGGACTTTTGTTTTGACATCAAGGCTATGTTGTTTATAATATGACTGACTTTGGATCTCATTCCTGCTTTTTTTGTTCTCTAGAAAAGTTTGTGTAAGACTGGAATGATTTGCTCATTGAAGAATTTCATACATGCATGTTATCTTCTTACGTTAAATGTTCACCATTTGGTGTAGAAACAAAGACATATGGGGACTGACATTTACAAAGCTGAACAGTAAATCAGGATAGGTATAGTTAGTGTTAACAGCTCAGCCATTCTACGATATTCCTAACATGTAACAAACAAGAGAGAAAAGATAAAGCAATTACAATTTATGAGAATCTTCTCTGAAGCCTAATGCTTCCTTGGCAAGCATTTTTGCAGACAGGAAAGACAAAATGAAAAGCTTTGAACTTGCATTGAAAGGAAGAGGATCCTTATTTACAGAGGACAAACTGAAGCTGATTGCTACCTTTCTGCAGGCATGTATCTAGCTCTTCTCTCTTGCCATCAAATAACATGAATCAACATGCACTGTTGTTTCCTAGAATGCTGTGTTGCCATAGACACTGGACCCGTTCACAAATTTCCTTCATTGCACACAGTGCCTTCACAAAAGGCGTGCTGAATGAGTTCAAACAAAATTCATGTGGAAAAACGTATACATAGAAGGGGAAATGAAATTAGAATCTGAGCCTCTTTTCTTCTTAACCCGCTGACTTCAGTTTCCTTTCTTAGTTAATGGAAAGAGTAACTTGACCAATGGCTTATATATTTTCACTAAGAAGTGCAGTGACTGTAGGATACACACTGGAATGTGAACCTCAAGTTTGCCAGTTGGAGTCCATCAGTTTCTCCATGAGGGAAAGATGAGGTTTTCTATTCTCACAAAGAGTCAAAACTGACTTGGGGGCACTTAAGAACAACATCATCATTACTCTTTCTAAACCCATTAAAAATATGTGAAGTTAAACTAGGCAGGGAAAGTAAAGGATGCATAAAATTTGAGAAATTTTCCCTTAGAAATGCATTTATTTCATAGCTGCATTACTTTCAATATTTCTGTACTAGATAGTATTATTTATAATTTTGCCTTGCATTTCATTGATTAGAACTGCTGTTATTAAAGGTTCCCTGTGGTTAAGTGCTCAGCTGTTAACTGAAAAGTTAGTGGCTTGAACATACCAGCTGCTTTGTGGAAACAAGATGTGCCTCTCTGCTTCCATCAAGATTGCAGCTTTGGACCAGCTATGGGGCAGTGCTATTCTGACCTACAGAGTCCCTGTGAGTCCGAATCGACTTAATGGCAATGGGTTTTATGGGTGCTGTTATTGAATACTATTGCTAGGTCTTTCCAATACAACCCAGTGTCATAGACAATGAGTATAACTCCCATTTACCAATGGCGAATCAGCCGCAGAGTGGTCATATAGTTCTCACTGGTGATAAGTCGGCTAATGTCCGCCACTTAGATATGCAGTGCACAGTGTACCTTTGTTGTTATTTTTAGGTTTTGTTGAGTCATTTCAAACTCACACTGACCATATGTACAGTAGAATGAAACATTGCCCAGTCCTGTGCCAGCATCATCATTGTTGCAGTCCTTGAGTCCATAGTTGCGGGTGCAACTATGGTGTTAAACTTACTGAGATGCTTAGAGTGACTTCATTGATAACTAGGTCCTAACTAGGGAAAGAAACAAATTGTACCCATGGAAGGCAAAAACCTCTTTATGCCATTTAATTTTTTTTACTCTTGGCCAGCAAATCAAAATGGGGGAAAACATTATGAAATTGCCTGTCTTTGCCAATGGTAAATCAAATCCACTTTAATCTTGCATTATTATTTGTTCTGAGAGAAAGGCAGGCTGGGTCAGCAATGACAGGCAATGTTGGGCTTCTTTAGCTTCCAAAGTCACAAATTGTAGCTTTCAAAAAGGAGTCTTCCTTGTAACTAAAAAGCAAAGATTGGCATTCAGCTATAAATACTCAATGAATTACTTCATGAATAACATTCTCTATTTTGGAAAAATGGCTCCAAATGAACTGCTCATTACCCAGCACTTGACTGAGCCACATTATGCAAACACATAGCAAGGGCTCAGCAACGCTTGCAAGTTAACAATGAGTTATAAACAGCTCTGTGTTCTTTTTCTGGGTGTTCCTCCAGTAGGACTTACTTAATTTGGAATTGATTTTTGTATTAAAATAAATATTTAATAAAGTGATTCCCCCCCAAGAGTAAATTCACAAGAAAAAATGTTGCCATTATATGCTATCGAGTTGGTTCTGACTCATAGCAACCCTATATAGGGTTTCCAAAGAGCAGCTGGTGGGTTTGACCCACTGTGCACCAGTTGACATTTATTGCTATGCACCAGGCCTTGGGTTAAATTATTTCAATGCCTTATCTCAATCAATCCTCATTAAATTCCATTGTGAGGGCACTATCAAAATCTCTTTTCCATGGGCAGAGTCCCTTGGTGGTGCAAACAGTTACTGTGCTAACTGTTAACCAAAAATTAAGAAATTTGAGTCCTTCCAAAGGCCAGGTAGTCTCCTTCTGAAAAATTAGTCACTGAAAACTCTATGGAGCACAGTTCTACTCTGACAACATGGCTGTTCTGAGTCAGAATTGACTTCATAGCAACTGAAATCTATAGGTGAGTAAACCGTGGCTCAGGGAGGTTCGGAAACTTACCCAGAGCCAGGCAGTGACAAATACAGGACTTAAACCCAAGTCTTTCTGATGACAAAGCTGTGCCTTTAAGATTAGCTTTGGCTGCTGTGACCCATTAGTCATCAGATCTTCCTATGTAATACTTGTTACCATTTCTCATTTCTGCCATTCATATCTACTACCATTGAGAAGAAACGGAGATGAAGAACCCAACTTTTCCTTGAGTCTTTCAGTAATTCCTAATGATTGATTGCCTTTGTTTTTTCTTTGCTCCTGTTCTATCTTCTCCTTTGCTAGATTATTTTTCCAGATAAAAATTAAATCAGGTCAATTTTTTTAAAGGGAGGTTAAACAGTAATCTTTGGGAGTAACTTTAGGAATGAGTGGTGGTTCCTGTTGTTATTGTTATATGTTGTTGAATTGATTTATACTCAAAACAACGTCAATGTGACAGAGTAGAACTGTCTCATGGAGTTTCTTAGGGAGCTCTGGTAGCGTAGTGGTTATGAATCAGGTTGCTAATTTCGCAGTCAGCATTTTGAAACTACCAGCTGTCCCACAGGAGAAAGATGAGGCTTTCTGCTCCTGTAAAGATTCACAGACTCGGGAACCATGTACAGGGTTGCTATGAGTCAGAACTGACTCCACGACACATAACAACAACAACAACAATCTTTACAGGTACAGATTACCAGGTCTTGCTCCTGTAGATAAGTGCTTAACATTGGCACCACTAGGACTCCTTAGTGGTCATACTTCTTGTCTAGTGTTCTATGCTCTGTGGAAATTCACAAACAAAAACATTTTAACTCAAGATGTTTTATTCTAAATTTTATGACCTCACGGGATCTTCTTGGCCATCTCTCATTTTAGAGCATCATTTTCTGATGTCATAAATCAAGTTAATCTCCTTTGGACAGAAGAGAAATAACAGGTTTGATAGTGTTGGTTTGCTTTTTTCCTCTAAGTTAGCTGACTTGGAATACAGGTTCCAATTTTAATTTAGTTGGAAGTCTTTAGACAGAATAATAGCAGCATCCATGTCAAAGGTATAGGAAATATTTTAGGATATTGCATTTCTTACAAACCATGGCTGGGCTTTTAAAAGAATTTAAAGAAGCAAAGTAAAATGGGAGGCAGGTTCTGATCCTAACTTATTTTATTTACATTTATACCAAATTACCTTTTTCTAGAGCTGCCTCTTAAAGGTTATTGTTGTTAATAGGTGCTATCGAGTTAGTTCTGACTCATAGTGACCCTATGCACAACAGAACAAAACACTGCTCCATCCCACACCATCCTCACAATTTTTGTTACATTTGAGCCCATTGCTACTGCCACTGTGTCAATCCATCTTCTTGGCAGTCTTCCTCTTTCTAGAAAACCATCCACTTTGACAAAGCATGATGCCCTTTTTTAGGGATTGGTCCCTCCTGATAATGTGTCTGAAGTATGAGAGACAAAGTTTCACCATCCTGGCTTCTAATGTGCAGTCTAGCTGTTCTTTTTCCAAGACAGATTTGTTTGTTCTTCTGGCGATCTGTGGTGTTTTAAATATTCTTCTCTAACATGATAATTCAAATGGATTGATTCATCTTCAGTCACCCTTTTTCATTGTCCGACTTTCACAATGTGAAGCAATTGAAAATACCATGGTTTCAATCAGGTGCATCTTAGTCCGGAAACTGACAGCTTTACTCTTTTAACACTTTAAAGGGGTCTTGTGCAGCAAGTTTGCATAATGCAATATGTCGTTTGATTTCTTAACTGCTGCTTCAATGAGTGTTGGTAGTAGATAAAGCAAAAGAAAATCTTTGACAACTTCAATCTTTTCTCCATTTATCATGATGTTATTTACTGGTCTAGTTGTGAGGACTTTTGTTTTCTTTACAGTGAGGTGCAATTCATACTGAAGTCTGTGGTCTTTTATCTTTATCAGTAAGCATTTTAAATTCTTAGCTTTCAGCAAGCAAGATTCTATGGTTTGCATATTGCAGGTTGTTAGTGAAACTTCCTCCAGTCTTGATGCCACTTTCTTCTTCATACAGTCCAGTTTCTCAGATTATTTGCTCAGCATACAGACTGAATAAATATGATGAAAGGATATAACCCTGGTCACATCTTGCCTGATTTAAAACTATTCATTATCCTTTTTTTTTTGTTCTATCTACATCAGCAATTATATTCCAGTTCCACATTCTCTTCAGAATTTGGCTTGAATTTCTGTCTGTTTTCTATTGATGTATTGTTGTGACCATTTTTGAATTATTTACAGAAAAATTTACTTGCATGTGATATTAATAATATCATGCAACAATTTCCACATTCCATTGGGTTACCACTCTTTGGAATGCACACATATATGGATCTCTTATAATTGCTTGGCTAGGTAGCTGTCTTCCAAATTTCTTGGCATTGATGAGTGGGCACCTCCAGTGCTGCATCAGTTTGTTGAAAGATTTCTTTTTGTATTTGTTAATTCTTGGAATCTTGTTTTTTTGCCAATGCCGTTAGTGCAGCTTGGAATTCTTCTTTCTGTGCTATTGGTTCTTTATCATATGCTACCTGTTCAAATGACTGAACATTGATCAGTTCTTTTTGGTATAGTGACTCTGTATTCCTTCTATCTTATTTTGATGCTTTCTGCATCATTCAATATTTTACCCATTTGTTGTTGTTGTGAAGTACCGTCAAGTTGGTTCCGACTCATAGCAACCC
>NW_006408564.1:5630192-5631599 GCF_000296735.1 Chrysochloris asiatica | reverse complement strand
GAATTGTTTCCAATGCTGTATCTATTTTATTTGATTGTCCCTGTAGCACTTTCCTGACTTCTTCCTTATTTTTCTCAACTCCATTGTAAAGTGTTTTGAAACGTTTTATAATCATTTTTCTGAATTCCTTCTCAGGTATATATAAGGTCTGCCTTCCTTCCAGAATGGTCATTTGTCGCAGACATATTATCTTGTTTCTGGACATGTGCTGTTATTGTTATCTGCTTTTGCTTCTTGGACATGTTTAGTGTTTATCTGTGGCCTTAATACTTATTTGAGTATGTGTTTTGGTATTTTTTATGCTTTCTGGTTGCATCCAAATAGATGTGATCAGGATGTGGGCTTCCCTTTTTACTCTTCTTATTGCTTAACTCAGAGTAACTCTCCCAGGTGTTGTGTGCCTCCCTGGTATATGGCAGTTGGTATTGGTTCTTGCCTGGGTTTTGGTGTTTTATAGAGTGTGATTGTAGCCTGACTTTATGGCAGCAGTTGCTGACTCTTCTTGTGTAATATAGGGAGACAAAGGTAGAAGGAGGAACATAAAACAGCAAAACTGCACCAGCAAATAAAGACAACAAACAAAAAACAACAGCAATGAAACAAAACTAGACTGAATACTGCAGTCTATAATCACAGAAAAGGGAGAGGAAGGAAAGAAGAAAAAAAAAGTTGAAAAACAAAATCTGTAGCCTAATATGAGTATGACTTTAATGTCCTCTCTTCAGTTTCTTGCTTTCAAAGCTGCCTGCTCTCAGATTTCAAGATGCCACTGTTGGTTGTTATGCTATACCTCAGGCTTTAATTTAATTTTTGGCCTGTTTTGTTTTTAAACTCTCTTCCCCTCTCTACAGCTCTGTCCTGGTCTTTCCTGTATTTAAAACAACAACAACAACAACAAAAACGTTCAGGGCTTGCTCTTGGGCTCAGTATCTGTGCACATGCGTGGCTGAAGAACCCACCAGTGGAAAGGGTAGGGGTGTCCACTTGCTCAGGCACCCCCCCCCCAGTCACCAGAATGGAGGTGTGCAAACAGTAGGTGGGGGGGATGACAAGATATCCTCCAAAAAAAGAAAATCAGAACAAAGCAAAACTGACAAAGTGTGTTGTCCACCTTTGCTCCGAGGTTCCTGAGGCGTTTTTCCGTGGTGTTTCTGCTCCCCCGCTTGGTCTTGCTACTTGGTCTCACCCAAGATGTTGGCTCCGGGCCGCAATTCAAAAGTACATGATTTCTTACTTCAGCATCAAGTTCCACTAGTTATAAGCCTTCAAACTTTAAAAATATTCCTAGGTATGTGGTTCTGAGTTTTGGAGTTCTGCCCTGGATCTGCTTTGCCTGGTATTCTGTGGTATGGCTGATGACAAACTTCACTGCACCCCCAGCCTAGCCGCCATCAAGCCCCCTGTTTC
>NW_006408564.1:5618765-5621897 GCF_000296735.1 Chrysochloris asiatica | reverse complement strand
ATTTCATTGTAATACTTGACTTTACCTTCTCAAGCTGCCCTACAAACTTTTCTTTTTAGTTCTTTTATGTCCTCATTTCTTCCACGTGCTTTAGCTTATCTATACTCATGAGCAAATTTCAGTCTCTTTTGACATCTATTTGTTTTTTTGCCTTTCCTGACTTTTTAATGACCTTTTTGCTTTCTTCTATTTCTTTTTTTAAGTTTTTATTGTGAATTGGATGATAGTTTACATGGGAGAACATCAGCTTTACATTCATCCTATCACATTTCATTTCATTCCAATGATTACAATCCCCTCCATGCATCATCATTCAACAGTATTTGCGTCTAGTCCCTCTGGGTTTTTTTTTGGATGTGCCCCAAAGCACTCAGTAATGTACAACCATTTAAACAACCAAAGGGCACACCCCACAAACCCGCCCCCCGTCCCCCCTCCCCGGCCATCAGCACAAAGCCCCACCCCCTCCCTGAGTCTTTCTTCTATTTCTTGATGTCTTATTCTACTGTAATGTTTTGGTGTTTTACTCCATTATGATGTCCTTGATGTCTTACAGGTAGTATTCATTCCTTTGATAGATATTTATCAAGCACTGCAGGGTACTGGGGATTCAGTGGTGGACAAGATGTGCTTGGTACCTACCCTCAAAGAACTTAATTGGGTAGAGAGAATAGCCAGTAAAACAAACCATACTATGAAGTGTAATAAGAAATATTCACATATGTGATATATAGACATGCTGCCCATGTTAAGCCTTCCAGTCCATGAACATGTATATTTCTTCTTTTACTTAAATCTTCTGTAATATCTCTCATTGACATTTTGTAATAATGTTTAACATACATATCCTATATATGTTTTGTTAAGTGTATACCTAAGTATTTAATTTTATTTGGAGTGATTATAAATGGCACATTGTTTTTCATCTCATTTCTCATGTGTTCATTGTTAGTATATGAAAATATACTAATTTTGTTACCATTTAGATCAGATCTTCTATTTTATTGAAGCGGAAACAGGTCAGAGAAGAGAGTTGACTTAATTCTTAGTAACTTATTAAATGTCGTCGAGTCAGTTTAGAATCATAGCGAGTTTCAGCTATAATTTCTCAATTCAGCATTTGAAAAACAAAAACAAAACTGAGTATGCTTTCTTCTTAACTCAGTTGGAAAACTGATTTTTGATTTCAATTTTCCTGTTTTCAGAAGAGGGGATGGTGAGTTTGAATTGCTGACCCTACAGTTAGCAGTCCAGTGCTTATCCTACATCACCATATAGAACTCCCCAGAACTGGTTGCCAAACTCTCACAGCTTGATTGCCAAAAACCATAGAAGACTGCTGGCAATCATATAAGTTACTTACTATGTAGGCATCCTCTGGTGCTGGTAGTGCATGTCTGCCCTTCTGATGGGAATCTCTTATCTAAGCCTGCCCTGGGGTAAAGTCTGGAGTTGTTAGGGAATGTATGCATGCCTCCAGCAGGACTTTGGTGAATTCAACACCACCCCTTTTTTCCCACACCAACCTTAAACCTGATGCCTTCAGATTCATTATGAACTTAGCCTTTCTCTAAACCAGAATTGCCTTATGTCTGATAAACTTTGATTACTCAGCTGTTGGCTCTATGATGACATTAAAAATATATATTTTAGTTTTCAATCATGCATTGTGTCCAAACCACATAGCAATTGGTAGTTTCTTGGAATTTTATGTGGCATGAGTAGGGCAAACAGAGACATGGCTGGTTTTACATGTCAACAAAGTGTGTGGTCACCTTTAGAATAGGGTTTCAGGGATTCCAAAAGACCTTCCTTGGAAGTCATCTGAAAGCATCCATCTCCAAGGTTGGAAGGTACCTTTTAAGGGTCACCCAAATCAATGAAAGAAAGAAAGATGAGGCTTTCTGCTCCTGTGAAGATTCAAAGCTTCGGAAACATTATAAAGGGTCACTCTGAGTTGGAACCACTCAATGGCACTTAACAACAACAAACCAATGAAATACTCTTCTATTTCCTTTGCTCTCTATTGTTGGTGGTGGTAGTAGTAGTGGAGGATAATCAGCCAATTTGGTGTCCAGTCTCAATATTTTCATTGAAACTGCTCTCAGATCACCAATGACTTTTTAATGGCCAAGCACTTGTCCCCTTGATCCTCATTTTACTCTATGTCTTGTTAGCATTTGACCATACTAATGAATTTTCAGTTCTTTAATTTGTATTTTTCCTCTTACATCTTTGACTAGCAGTTTTCAATCTGGGACAATTTTGCCCCATGCAGATATTTAGCAATGTCCGGAGATACTTTTGATTACCAGAAGTGTGTGTGGGGGGGATGTTACTGGAACTTAATGAGTAGGGCCTATGGTTGTTTTTAAACATCCTAAAAGGCTGAGGACAACATCCGCATTACTATGAAGTTTCAAAAAGTTCATGGAAAAATAGAATAAAAAGGATAGTGATTTTTTTCTATGAGCTTTTTGAAGCCCCATTGTATTTGACTTCAAATATCAAATGTCAGTAATGCTGAGACTGGGAAACTTTGATCCTTGACCATTTTTTTTCTGTCCCATCTTTTTTTAGTCACCTGTTCAGCTTGCATGTCTATCCACACATAGATTTTTCTTATTACTGTTATTGCAGGATTGTTTTAACTCATGTACTCTCTTGTGTCTACCCTCTAATTGGTGATTTATCCTCCCTGACCTTCCTACCCCTGGTAACCACCAAAGGACTCTTCTTTTTTAAAACAAACAAACAAACAAACAAAAAAACCCAGAACTTTTTATTGTGAATTGAGTAAAAGTTTACAGACAAGCTCATCAGTTTTATAGTCAACAAATCATACATACATTTTGTTTCTTCTCCATATTTGCAAGTCCCTCCATACCACAGCAGTTATCCTGTTCCCTCCTTGTGGTTTCTCTTTGCTTTCCACCCACTTCCTGTCCCTTCTCAACTTTGTTGTTAGAAAAATGTTACTCTTTTGATTTTGAATGATTGATCATTCTATGGTGAATATACTTTGCTAGTGTTGTTGTCTCCCACTATCAACCTATTTACTGCTTGTCTGAAAATTGGGCTACAAGTAAACGTTTCTTTCTAGCCTGGAATGGTGTTTGAGGGTCATAGTCT
>NW_006408564.1:5617208-5618290 GCF_000296735.1 Chrysochloris asiatica | reverse complement strand
TCAACTCATTATCTTAAGATGTTTGGTGATATCTAAGAATCATCATCTTGCCTGTAGCATGTTCTACCACATTCTTAGTTGTATTTGTGTGAAAGGTAAATTCTCATGTACAGATATCCTCTTTCAAACTCATATATTTGTGGGATATATGACTATATATAAATATATCCCACTCTTTATCCCTCAGCCCTTCAGCCTATGTCTCAGTTCATGTTATCTACATGCAGAGCACTGTTGTCCCAAGGTTGTATCTGTATCACTGCCTACCACTATCCTTATTAGCCCATGCATACCTCCATGTGTCTTTGCCTGTATTCATTTTAAAAATGCTTCTTTTTATGTGAAAACCTTTTTGTGACTTTTTATAATAGTGGTCGCGTACAATATTTGTCCTTTTGTGATTGACTTATTTCACTCAGCATAATGCCCTACAAGTTTGTCCTTGTTATGAAGTGTTTCACAGATGTATCCTGATTCTTAGCGCTGTATAGCATTTCATCATGTATATATACCACAGTTTGTTAAACCATTGATGGGCATTTAGGTTGTTTATATCTTTTCACTGATGTGACTAATGTTGCTTTGTACATAGTGTGCATATATCAGTTCATGTCTCAGCTCTTATTTCTCTATGATGTATACTTAGTAGGGTGGTTTTTGGATCATTCGGTATTTCCATTTCTCACTTTCTAGGGAAGCACCATATTGTTTTCCACAGTAGTTATATATTTTACAACCCCACTATCAATATATAAGAGTTCCAGTCTCTTCACATACTTGGCAGCAGTTGTTTTCATTTTTTATATGTGGTTTGTTTGTTTTGTTTCTTAACTTTGCTACGAATGTTGAGGTTAGATGATATCTCATTGTTGTTTTGATTTTGATCTCTGTAATGGCTAATAGGAAGGAGCTCTGGTAGCGTAGTGGTTACGAGATGGGCTGCTAACCTAAGGGTCAGCAGTTCGAAACTACTAGCCATTCCGCGGGAGAACGATGAGGCTTTCCTGTAAAGATGTACAGCCTTGGGAACCCTATACAGGGTCTCTATGAGTCAGAACCAACTCCATGGCACACTACCACCA
>NW_006408564.1:5614105-5615283 GCF_000296735.1 Chrysochloris asiatica | reverse complement strand
TATATAAATTTATGTTTGACTGGTGTTGCTTCTCTAGAAAACCTTGCCTAAGAAAAACACTTTAAAGAGATCTTCTGCAATAGATTTTCCTAATGGAATATATCATTTTATTTCTTTTCTGCTGCTTCCTTGAATGTTGTTAGTGGATCCAAGCAAAATGAAGACTTTGACAACTTCACTCTTTTGTCCATTTATCATGGTGTTGGCACATTGGTGAGGATTTTTTTTTTCTTTACATTAAGGTGCAACCCATATCGGAGGTTGTGGTCTTTGATCTTTGTCACTATTTTAAGTCCTCTTCACTTTCAGCAAGCAAAGTTGTATCATCTGTATATCACGGGTTGTTACTGAGTCTTCTTCTAATCCTAATACCACTTACTTCTTCATGTAATCCAATTTCTCTGATTATTTGCTCAGTGTACAGATTGAATAAATATGGTGAAAGAATACAAGTCTGGCACACATCTTTCCTGATTTGAAACCAATCAGTATCCCCCTGTTTTCCTTGTTTTACTGTTGGCCTATATACAGGTTCGTCATGAGTACAATTAAGTATTCAGGAATGCTCATTCTCTGCAATGGTGCCACAGTGTAACAAAAAATCCACACAGGTAAATATCTTTCTGGTACTCTCTGCTTTCAGCCAAGGTGTATATGACATGAACAGTTATATCCCTTGTTCTGTGTCCTCATTTGAATCTGACTGAATCTCTGGGATTTCCTGGCTAATGGACTGTTGCAGCTATTTTTGAATTATTTTTAGTGAAATTTTACTTACATATGGTATTAATAATATTGTCTGATGATTTCTGCATTCTGTTGGGTCATTCTCTTTGGAATGGGCACAAATATGGATCTCTTCCTATCAGTTCCTAATTTCTTAGCATAAATGAGTGAGTGCCTTCAATGTTGCATCAGTTTGTTGAAAGATTTCAACTTATATCCCATTAATTCCTGGAGTTTTGTTCTTTACCGATACGTTCAATGCATCTTGCACTTCTTCCTTCAGGACCATTGACTCTTGATTATATGCTACCTCTGGAAATGTTTGAAAATTGACCCTTTCTTTTTGGTACAATGACTCTGTGTATGCCTTCCACCTTCTTTTGGTGCTTTCTACATCATTAAATTCTTGCTCATAAAATCCTTCACTATTGAAAGAAAAGGTTTGAATTTTT
>NW_006408564.1:5612681-5614005 GCF_000296735.1 Chrysochloris asiatica | reverse complement strand
CTTGCACTTCTTCCTTCAGGACCATTGACTCTTGATTATATGCTACCTCTGGAAATGTTTGAAAATTGACCCTTTCTTTTTGGTACAATGACTCTGTGTATGCCTTCCACCTTCTTTTGGTGCTTTCTACATCATTAAATTCTTGCTCATAAAATCCTTCACTATTGAAAGAAAAGGTTTGAATTTTTTCTTCATTTCTTTCAGCTTGAAAATGCTAAGCATATTATTATTCCCTTTTGGTTTTCTAACTCCTGGTCTTTGTATATTTCTTTATCTTTTTTTCTTTCTTTTCTTTTTTGTAGAAGAAATAGCATAATGAAAGAACTTAAGTGGATGTTTTAGTATATTTTGTAGAAAAGGTAAATCCAACATGCATGTGGCTGCCTTGGTAATCCAGGAAGTCACACCTGTGGCCATGGGGAAGTCAGGCTAAAGCTTATCTCTACTTATCGCTTGTCAAGGTGTGCTTGTCAAAGAGGTAACTCTGCCAGGCCAGAATCTGGGAACCCCCGACTCCATCTTGCACAAGTTGGTTATAAGTCACCCAATTCATTGATGGATTTCGCCTTCTCATTCAGGTTTCTCAATGAAGTCACACATATGGGGGTCATTCCTGTGTGTGCCCAGTTTGTGAAATTCCAGTAGTGACTAGATTCACTTTCCCCCCAAGTACAGCACATACTACATTGCATTCAGCCAGCTCTTTCAGTTATCCCATCTGGTTTCTTGATATCTTAAAGGAAGATTTGGCCACCTTGTTGGTTGAGACTAGTGCAGAAAATATTTGGCAAAATTCTTCAAACTACATACATTATCAGGATTGAAGTAGTAAAACATGAACAGGTAGACTAAAAGGCATAGAGCTCTAGGTTGATCTGGCAGTTGATGGTGGCCTCTGTGTCCCAGTTGTAGTTCTGGTGCAAGACTTGAGGGACATGTGTTTGTGATGGCAGCAGTAGAGCCAGGCTGGAGCAGCAGTGGGAACCTTGGGGCATCTGAGAGCCTGGTTTGCAGGTGATGGTGGAGGACTGAGAAGGCACAGCGAGCTGAGGGGAGACTGACGAGGGCTGGAGGGCTGGTTTCATTTCAAGCACTGTAGAAGCAGGAGACCACAGTGACTCTGCAAAGAATGTGATTCTTTGTACATTTCATTATAATATTTGATTTTGTCTTCTCAAACTGTCATTTGAAATGTTTTGTTCAGCTCTTTTATCTCCTCATTGTTTCCATTTCTTTTACCATATTTATGCTGGACAGCAACTGTCAGAGTTTATTCTGACATGCATTTTGGTCTTTTCCTTTTTTTTTTTTTTTTCATCTTCTT
>NW_006408564.1:5610280-5611802 GCF_000296735.1 Chrysochloris asiatica | reverse complement strand
ATAGCAAACCATGTGACTGTTAGATTCAAGATGGCCAATACCAGTCCATTCAGCTCACTAATGACTAGGATATCAATCTTTATGCATTCCATTTCATTTTTGACAACTTCCAATTTTCCTAGAGTCATATTATAAACTTCATGTTCCATTTATTAATGGATGTTTACAGCTGTTAGTTATGTCCCATCACCAAATGAAGATCCCTAAAGCTTTACTTCATGTGCATCATTATGGTCAACTCTATTTTGAGGAGGCAGCTCTTACCCAATCATATTTGAGTGCCTTCCAACCTGAGGGGCTCATCTTCATCACTATTGTTGTTGTTGTTAAGTGCCTTTGAGTCAGTACAGACTCATAGCAACCCTGTATAGGGTTTCTGAAGAGCAGCTGGTGGTTTGAACTGCTGACTTTGTGGTTCCCAGTCCACTGCTGATCCTAGGGCACCACACCAGGAGTCCCCTGGTACTATTTCTGACAGTATTCTGATGTTATTTATCATGTTTCAGTTTTTAATTGTCTGATGTTAATCTGACAGTGTCCCACTGCTATTCATAAAGATTTCAGTGACTAAACATTCAGAAGTAGTCTGTTTCTCCTTCCTAGTCTGGTAGCTCAGCTGAAATTTGTTCACCATGGTTGTACTCTCTGGCCTGGCTACCTGCATCACAGTAATATGCATGTCACCACAGTATGACAAACTGACATAAGTGGTGGCATTGATAGGGATCTGCCAGAAATTCAAATCAAATTCTGAAAAGGATGTGCAATGAGGGATATCATTGCTGATGTGTGATGAATCATGGCTGAAAGCAGAAAACACCAGAACGATGTTTACGTATGCTTTATTGACTTTGAAAAGACATTTGGTTTTGTGGATCATATCAAACTATGGATAACATTGGGAAAAATGGGAATTTCAGAGCACTTAATTGTGCTTCTGAGGAACCTGTACATAGACTAAGATACAGTTGTTTGAACAGAACGAGGGGTTGCTGAATGGTTTAAAATCTGGAAAGATTTGAACAAAGGTTGTATTCTTCCACTATGCTTATTCAATCTGTATGCTGAGCAAACTAAGAAGCTGTATTACATGAAGAAGAGCATGGCATCAGTATTTGAAGAAGACTAACAACCTGCAATATGTAGATAAACCTACCTTGCTTGATGGAAATGAAGAGGATTTAAAATGCTAATGAACATCAAAGACTATTGCCTTCAGTATGGATTGCACCTCAATGTAAATAAAACAAAAATCTTCACAGCTGGACCAATAAATAATATCGTGATAAATGGAGAAAAGATTAAAGTTGCCAAATATTTCATGTTCCTTGAGTCCATAATCAATGCCCATGGATGCGGCAGTCAAGAAATTACTTGTACTGCGTTAGGCAAATCTACTGCAAAAAAAACTTCTTTCAAGTGTTAAAGAGCAAAGATGTCACTTTGAGGACTAAGGTATGTCTACCAAGCCATAATATTTTCAGTTGCCTCATATGCATGCAGAGTCCTGGTGTGGCACTGT
>NW_006408564.1:5606206-5609252 GCF_000296735.1 Chrysochloris asiatica | reverse complement strand
ATCTTTCCTTCTCAGTCACTTCCTACTCCTTTTTCTTGGTTCTTTCTAGGTTTCTTTCCTCCATGAAGCTTAAGACCTCCAGGATTGGTTCTGAGGACTATCTCCTTACATGTGGAATTTGGATATACCTTACAGAAATTTGATGATTTCCAAGCCACAGCCCAAGAGATGTTCCTTGCTCCAGAAATTGCTGTTACTATCAGCGTACTGGATTTCTGGTGTGATGCTGTAGGATAAGCACTGCACTATGAACCCAAGGTCAGCAGTTCACATCCACCAACTGCTCCTCAGAAATTCTATATAGGGTTGCTCTGAGTCGGAACTGACTCTGCGGTACTTAATAATACCAATAATCAGAGTCCTGGTATGACCCTGTCAGATGAACACTAGACCACAAGGTTGATTTGAACTTCAAAGTCACTGGTTCAAACTCAGCAGCTGCTCCTCAAAACCCTATACAGGATCACTATGAGTTAGAACTGACTCGACAACACTTAACAACAACTGTCAGAGGCAACAGAAGCCTGGATGGCACAGTGGCCTAAAGCATTGGGTCGGTAACTGCAAGATCGGTTGTTCAAACTCATAAGTCACCTCATGGGAAGAAAATGAGATTTTTCTGCAGAACTCCAAAGAACAATTCTATTCTGTCCTATAGGGTCACTGTGCATTGGAATTGACTAGATGGCAGTAGATTTGTTTTTTTGGGTGGGACAGAGGGAATGACTTGGCATCATCTAATGAAACTGTCTGATTCAAAAGATATACCCAAATGGCCACATATACCATTCTTTTTGACACATACTTATGCCACCACCACCAAAGCCAACACTTTAGATTTCTGTCTGCATGTCAAAGAGATGTGACTTGGGTTAAGCTTTCTGCCCTAATGGCTTTTGTTGTCACTAATGGTACAGACCCTAATCCAGACCATAACTGTTCTTCATGTGAGGACATGCTTTCTCTCAGGATGCCATGTTCTTTACTAGACTGGCTGGGTCCAAGGTTTTATAGCTTTCTAGATTCTCTCTGAATGCCAGTTCCTTTGGGTCCAAGAAGGATGGGTGGATGTGGCAGGGTCTCAGTCACTTAGTGCTTCTGTAATAGAAATGCTAAAACAAAACCACTGCTGTCGAGTTGATTTCACCTTTCAGTGATTCTGTTGCACAGGATAAAATTGCTCCCTAGGGTTTCTAAGGCTGTAAATCTCTATAATAACAGAGTGCCTCATCCTTCTCCTGTGGAGCAGCTGGTTGTTTCAAATCACTGACCTTTAGGTTAGCGGACGATACTTAATCCACTGTACATAGAAATACAAGTGAATATTTAACAAAAGAAAATTTATTTACTCAGGAGAAATTTGATTTAGGATGTCAGCTTTAAGGGAAAGCTGTTTCTATTTGCTCTTGGGAAATATCCTTGTCTCATTTTCTTTAGCATTCTTCTCAGAGTTCCTTACAAATCTACTGGTGGCATTTGTTTTTCTCCCATTTATGCTTGCTTGCTTTTGTGTCTAATATGCATAGTCCTTATGAGTCAGGTTGCTAACCTCAAGGTCTGTGGTTCAAAACTAACAGCTTCTTCAGGAGAAAGATGAGGCTTTCTGCTCCAGTAAAAGATTACAGCCTCTAGAAACCCTAAGTGGGGTCACTGTGAGTCGGAACCGTATCCATAGCATATAACTATCACCACCACAACCACACTGTTATGGCCCATTAGCATAAAAAAGAACACTATTTCCAGATGGAATTATATTCACAAACATAGGGATTAGGATTTACAGCACATAGTTTTGGAAATACAGTTCAATCCACAATAGGCAGGTCTAGTTTCTCTTTCTCTTTTTGAAGGCCATACAGATGTTTGCCTTCTCCTTAACCCCTGGTGCAGAGATTAGTACACCTGGCTCTCCTCATCCTCACAGTATTTCCTCTTGAGGCCTTATTGCCTCTTTTCCCATGTCTATGGCCTTGATCTGGGGACATCCTTGAGCTGGGCCAAGGCACAAAATGTGGGCTGGATTTGGAATCTGAAGAGAAGAATAACTTGAATTGGATTCAAGACTGACTTCCTTTTGCTGTGCTACTGATCTAGCAAGTACACAATGCAAAGACACACATGCAAAACCTAAGGGAGAGACCATGACTTCTGCAAGATGCCTGCATTGCTGAGAGCTGTACCTTAAAAATAGGACCTTTCGGGTGTTCTTTTTGTTGTGAAGTGCTGACAAATCAGTTTTGACTCATCATAACCCTGTACACAATAGAATGAAATACTGTCCAGTCCTGTGCCGTCCTCACAACTGTTATTATGTTTGAGCCCATTGTTGCAGCCACTGTGTTGTCAATCCATCTTATTGGAGATATTCCTTTTTCACTGACCTTCTACTTTACCAATCACGACCATGTTCAAAGTAAATGAGACAAAGTCTTGCTATCCTCACTTCCAAGCAGCATTCTGGCTGTACTTCTGCCAAGACAGATTTTGACATTTTAACTACTATAGACATTTCTCAACTGTCTATAGTAGTTTCAGTACTCTTCACCAACACTACAATAGAAATACCTCTATTTGTCTCTCTTTTTATTCATCATTCAGTTTTCACATGCACATGAGGCAATGGAAAATACCAGTGCTTGGGTTAGGCACTTAGTCCTCAAAGTGACATCTTTGTTATTTAACACTTTCAAGAGGTTTTTTATAGCAAGTTTGCCCATTGCAATAAGTCAGTTGATTTCTTGACTGCTGCTTCCATGAGCACATTGATTCTGGATCCAAGTAAAATGAAATCCTTAACAACTGTAATCTTTTCTCCATTTATCTTGCTGTTTTTTACTAGTCCAGTGAGGTTTTTTTGCGCTTCCTACATTGAGTTGTAATTCATACTGAATGCCTCGTTCTTTGATCTTCATTGTTGTTGCTAGGTACCACTGAGTTGGCACTGACTCATAGTGACCTTATGCACATCAGAACAAAACACTGCCCGATCCTGGGCCAATCTCACTACTGTTGCCACGCTTGAGTCCATCGATGCCGCCACCTGGCC
>NW_006408564.1:5603471-5605716 GCF_000296735.1 Chrysochloris asiatica | reverse complement strand
TGGTCCATTGGTAAGGAGTTTTGTTTTCTTGATCTTCATTAGTAATTAATTGTTTTATGTCCTCTTTACTTTCAGCAAGCAAGGTTGTGTCATCTGTATATCGTAGGTTGTTAGCTGCTCTTCCTCCAGTTCTGATAACATGCTTTGGGTTGGTTGGTGGTGGTTGGGTGCCATTGAGCTTGTTCCAACTCAAAAGGACCCTAATAGGGTTTCTGAGACTGTAAATCTTTATGGGAACAGAAAGCATCATCTTTTTCCCGTGGAGCAGTTAGTAGACTCAAACCTTATGGGTAGCAGCCCAACTTGTATACCATTATAGCACCAGGGCACATTTTGGATACAGATGCCCAAATGAACTGGGAAATCTGCAGTAGAAAGAAACCTACCCTTAGTTGGTTGGGCTTTTTCCAGTGAACTAAGGGGTCAGCTCTGACCAATTCAAATCCAGCTCTGAGGGGCCCCCCCTTACTATATAAGGGAATTCCTTCTGTATCACAGCTTAGTATGTCCTTCTTCTACTGTTTCTCTGCCCTAGGTCCCACAGTAGACCTAACCATGCTCAGTCTTGACCCCAGGCTTCCAGATGAATTTCAATAACTTTGAACATTCGAGAATCCTGTGGTGAAATGAGTTCCTTTTACCTTGATTCTGTGGAAAAATAGCTTATGAGATTTCCCCCCTGAACCTTGAAAAGTTACTTTTGTTCTCATTTCTACCCCAGAGGATTTGTTACTTATGTCCAGGTTGATCGACATTTCCTGGTTAAGTTGTAAACAATTTGACTTTATGTCTGTCCCTGTGCTGAAATCTGCCTTGTAATTGGCATGCACTGTTGGGAGATTAGTGAAGACTACATAAAAGAGGTGAGTTGTAAACTATCATGCAAATGAAGTGTCTGTGGCCTACTTAGAAAAGATTGGTCAGTTGTTGCTGAGAGGGGTCATGCTTTGAAACTGACAAGGAATTGTGTGTATGTGTGTGGGTGTATGGCCTTCAGGAAGTTCATGGAAAAATTCTGTTATCTTTCAAATACATTTTTTCCATGAACTTTTTGAAGCCTACTTGTGTGTTTGTGTGTGTACATACATATCCATCAGCTGCTCCTTGGAAACCCTATGCAGAGTTGCTGTGAGTTGTAGTTGACTTCACAGCACTTGCTAACAAAAGTGCTTGTTGGTTTTTTTTTTTTGTGTGTGTGTGTGTGTAAAGATGTAGAGTCCTAGTGTAGTACTGTAGGATAAGCACTCGACCACAAGGTCAGTTTGAACTGCAAGGTTGGTGGTTCAAACTCACTAGCTGCTCCTCAGAAACCCTATATAGGGTCCCTATGAGTTGGAACTGACTTTATGACACTTAACAACAATATAAGGTTTTCAAGGCTGTACATTTTTACCAGAGCAGAAACTCTCCACTTTCTCCTGAGGAGTGGATGGTAGATTTAAACTGCTGACTTAGGGTCAGCAGCTCAACATGTAACCCACTATGCTAACAGAGCTCCTATTATATATAGTAAGCTCCACAGAAGTTTTTCAAATAGTAGCAGAAAGAGAGGCAGCGGGAAGAAAACAAAGTTAAAAAGCAGACAAGCAGAAGAAAGGGAGAGGAAGTTAAGATTCTTATAACCCCTTCAATGTCTGTAAGACTTAAGACAGTAATAGACTTGGAAGGAGCCCCAGGTCAGAGCCAGTGGTGACACACTGCCAGGTCACGAGGAGTCTCTCCTGAGGGGACTGAGAAGAGAACTATTCTCACAGGCTAAGAGGAGCCTGTCCTCAGGGGGCTGAGAGGACCATATCTCCATGGGGCCAAGAGGAGGCCTGTTCCCAGGGCATTAAGAGGAGGCTCACACAGTCAAGAGGAGCTGAGAGAGCTGTCCTGTACTAAGGAAGAGAAATTTTAGCTACATGTTTTCTGATCTAGCTTCTGAGTTACAGCCTGTTGATCCTGACCCCAAGTTGAACCTGTTTCTTAAAAAACAAAAAATGACTTAATAGAAAGTATTGTGTATGAGTACTACTCATCTTTTAGTTTCCTACATTGTGGTGACTTCTGTGTGCTGTGATACTGGAAGCTTTGCCACTGGTATTTTTGAATGTCAGCAAGGTCATCCATAGTGGACAGGTTTCAGTTAAGCTTCTGTATTGAAACAGACTAGAAAGAAGGGGAGGTAGACTCCTTCTGAAAGTTCGTTGTTGTTGTTGTTCGGTGCCATAGAGTCAGTACCGATCCATAGCAACCTTATGTA
>NW_006408564.1:5600705-5602541 GCF_000296735.1 Chrysochloris asiatica | reverse complement strand
TACAAGGAAGAACAATTAACATCACAATTATTCAAATCTGCAAACCAACCACTAAAGCCAGTGATAATACAATTGAAGAATTCTACCAACTTCTTCAGTCTGATATTGATCAAAATTGCAATCAATAAGGTATTGATAATTACTGGTGATTGGAATGTAAAGGTTAGAAACAAAGAGGAAGGTTCAATAGCAGGAAAATATGGCCTTGGTGATAGAAACAATGCTGGAGATTTCATGATAGAATTTTGAAAAACCAATTCTTCATTGCAAATACCTTTCTACACCAACATAAGAGATAATTATAAACATGGACCTCACCAGATTAAATAAACACAAATCAAATTTACTACATTGTGGAAAAGCTCCATATCATCAGTCAAAACAAGACAAAGAACAGACCATCAACTCATCTTATGCAAGTTCAGGCTGAAACTGAAGAAAATTAAAACAAATCCAAGAGAACCAAAATATGACCTAGAACATATCCCACCTGAATTTAGAGATCATCTGAAGAACAGATTTGATGCATTAGACACTAAAGACTGAAGGCCAGAATAATTGTGGGATGACATCAGGAACATCATATAGAAGGAAAGCAAAAGGTCATTAAGAAGACAATAAAAAAGGAAAAGACAAAAATGAATGTCAGAAGATTCTCTGAACCTTGCTGTCCAGCATGGATATGCTGAAGCAAATGGAAGAAATGAAGAAGTAATAGAGCTGAACAGAAAAATTTAAGGGCAAGAACATGCTCAACATTTCTGAAGCTGAAAGAACTGAGGAAACAATTCAGGACTTGACTTCGAAAACTGAATGCTTCTGTGAATTGAGTAATAGTTTACATGGGAGAACACTGGTTTTGAACTTATCATTTTGTATTTTGTTTCATTGCAATGATTACAATCCCCTCTGTGCATCACCATTTTGCAAATTTCCTGTGTGGTTTTTTTTTTTTTTTTTTTTATGTATACAAAAACAATCAGGAATGTATAAACATTTAAACAACCAAAGGGCACATTCTACAAGCCAGCCTCCTGACCACCGGCACACAGCCTTTCTCTTTCCATGAGTTTAGAGCCTTCAGATGCTCTGTCTCTCTATGTCATCACCTTTGCCTTCATCTCTGGTGTCACTGCTTCTCTGGTTAGGGTCCCATGTTCTGCTCAAGATCTTCTCTGTTGATGACCTAAGGGTCCTTTGTTCCTGAAATGTAAAATTAACTTCTCCTCCCTATATGTTACAAACTTCCGCCTTTACAGTTGTGGCAATTGCAAGTAGTCTTGATAAAAATTACTCTATTGAATCAAAAGAATCTTATCCCCATTTCCTTTCACCAGACCCATCTAGATAAGATGAAAACTATTCATTAGGTATTCTACCTTACCCCCCTTGCTCTGAAACTAAACTCCCTCTTGAAAACTTGTAAGCCAGCCACTTTATGCCTTTATTGCCTCCCCCATTTTAGGTACTCAATGTCTAAGTTACCTGTCCATATCAGTCCTGTATACTGAGAGGAGATAGGCTTGATCCTTGCTGTGAAGATCCCTTCCCTCTGTTTTGAGTTACTACATCCATAAGTATAGGTGAAGCTCATTAAATGTTAGCAATTTACATTTGCTTCCTTTATCAAACATGTTTACACCCTCTAGTTGATCTCTGGTCATCAAGCCATCCAAGCTAGGTCAAATGGGTACTATTTGCAAGTGTGGTTGTTCTTCTGCAGTCTACCTCCACTTCTTATCAGCTGGATGTTTCAATCTTAGCTCTAGCCCTCTGTGGCTAGGTCAGTGTCCATGGGCTCAGGAGTTCCCAAGTCTCCCCAAACTTTGGATCAAC
>NW_006408564.1:5598801-5599865 GCF_000296735.1 Chrysochloris asiatica | reverse complement strand
AAACCTACCTAACTATTCCCCTGTCTACCTTGTTCTTCCAGTCCCCTCTTCTTGTGTATTGCCCTCCCCTTCTTTATATACTTCTGTCCTGAATACCCAAACTATGATGTGTCTATCTCCTAACCTATGTATGAGCACTCTGTTGAATGAGGCAGAAAGCACAAAAAGAAGATTGAAGGAGATTTCCAGGAAGATGGCACACTAGGCATGCACACTTACATGGACCCCCTACATTAAATATATGAGAAGCCAAATAAAATAGACAAAGATGTAAATTCTGGCACTCTGAAGTTCAGAAGAAAATTTAGAGAGATGGATGGAATATTTGCTGGGAGAAGAGGTTGAGCAGGGATGGTGAGAAGGGAAAACTGACTAGTGAATGGTTTGCCACGCAGCATCTTTTGAGCATCTTTGGCAGTGGAAGGAAGTCTGGCAGAACAGATTCTTGCAGGTAATGGGCAAGGTGCAATTTCTTCTTTTCCTCACACACTCATCATGACCAGAGGTGTGGGCATCTGTCACGTGGTTGGGAGCCACACCAGTGAAATCGGGGTTGGCTGCACTGCTTTGGCTTACCACTTTGATGCCTAGATTTAGGTGAGCTCGGCTTCTGACCTACAAAACTTGCAGAGTCACCAGACCCGCATTTAACCAATCAACATACCCACAGTTTCCCTGTAGTCCTAACACACACTGAAACCAGCTTCATCGAGGGCCCCCAAAGAACTACTTCTGGATTGAGTACCCTGAACATAGATAGCAATGAGGACAGTAGGAACTCCATCTAGAGCCAGGAACTCTCCTGTCATATACCTTCCACAACAACCTCATGAGGCCCTTGAATTACAGGAGGGCATCAGAGATTTCTCCCTACCAGGTCCAATAACTGTACTGTTTGGTTTTACAATTGTCACAACCCTACGATGCCCCTAAGACAACAGATAATTTTAGCTCACTCAAAGAAACGAGAGAGAATGGCTCAAACAAATGACCGAGACACAGAGACAGAAGAAAACATTTCTGAAGCAAAAAATGTAATGGAACTAACTGAAGAAGAATTGAAA
>NW_006408564.1:5596352-5598171 GCF_000296735.1 Chrysochloris asiatica | reverse complement strand
GTAATGGAATGACATACACAAAACTCTGAAAGAAAAAGGTTGCCAACCAAGAATCATATATACAATAAAGTTGTCTGTCAAATACAAAGGCAAAATTAGGACATTTTCTGGTAAACAGAAATAAAAGGAATTTGTAATGACTAGCCCAACTTTACAAAAAATGCTAAAGGGTGTTCTTTGGATTGAGAACCAACAACAGCAAACAACTACCTGAGATTACCACACATGACAATACCACGCAGAACTCAATCCAGATATAGAAGTATTTAAAGTAAAATAGATCTACAAGACTGAAAATAGGAAACCAAAGAAATCAATGTATAATGAAGTCAACTACTAAGCAAAAAGAAGGAATAGTGTAGATACAGAACTTCCAAATGGAAAGGAAACCCAGTAGAATTCAAAATAAAGCAGACTGTTTCAAATAGGGAAAAAAGTAACAAATTACATGGTAATCTCAATGAAAAAGACTATATCTGCATATCAAAGTTAAAAAAGAGGAAAGCTGATTAAACATTAACACTACAGAAATGAAAATAAAATCCACAAACAAAATGAACTCAGCATAGAAAAATATGTGGAACAAAGAATCCAGCAGCACCACAGAAAGAACCCACACAAAAAGGATGGTAATCAATTCATACCTGAATGTAAATGGATTAAATATACCAGTAAAAAAGACATAAAGAACAGAATGGATAGAAATATAGAATCCTTCAATATGCTGTCTACAAGAGACATATCAAAAAGATGGAGTGAGCCTAAGTGTCCATCAGCAGAAGATTGGTTAAACAAACTTTGGTACATATATACCATGGAATTCTACAAAACATTGACTAATGATGAATCTTTGAAACACCTCACAACATGGTTGAACCTGGAGGACATTATGCTGAGTGAAATTAGTCAATTACAGAAGGGCAAACATTGTATGAGACCAACATTGAAAAATGTTAAAAAAAAAAAAGAAAAAGAAAGAGAGAGATTTTCTTGATAAAAGAAACAATCTATAATGGTTATGGTGGAAGAGAAAAGAAAATTATTCCTGGGCTAGAGGATGGACACTTATTAACATGGGTGACAGGGCAGACAATATACAACATGAGGGAGGCTAGTAGAGGAAAGACGATGGTAGTGAGAGACTCAGAGTGGAATGCAATAGTTAACATGAATAGAGGTAAATACTGTTAACTGTTGGTACATGAAGGAGGATTGCAACCCTATAATGAAGCAAAGTATATAATTTGTTGGATATAAAACTGATGAATTTCTCTGTAAAACTTCACTCAATGTACAATAAAAAGCTGGGGGGGAAATGATGAAAGGAATACACAGAGTCACTGTACCAAAAATGGTCGATGTTCAACCATTTAAAGAGGTAGCACATGATCAAGAGCCAATGGTACTTGAAGGAAGAAATCCAAGGTGCAATGAAGGCATTGGCAAAGGACACAGCTCCAGAAATTGATGGAATATAAATTGAAATCTTTCAACAAACTGATGCAGCACTGAAGACACTCACACATCTGTGCCAAGAAATATGGAAGACAGCTAACTGGCCAACTGATTGGAAGAAATGCATATTTGTGCCCATTTCAAAGAGAAGTGACCCAATGGAATGTGGAAATCTTCTGGCAATATCACAGTATTACATGCAAGTAAAATTTTGTTAAGATCATTTAAAAAGCAATGCAATAATACACTGGCAGGGAACTGCCAGAGGTTCAAGCTGGATTCAGATGAGGACATGGAACAAGGAATATGATTGCTGATGTCAGATGGATCTTGGCTGAAAGCAGAGAATACCAGGAAGACATTT
>NW_006408564.1:5593622-5595372 GCF_000296735.1 Chrysochloris asiatica | reverse complement strand
CCGACTCGATGGCACTTAACAACAACATGGTCGGAATACTCCATAGGAACCAGACAGCCAGACTTTGTCTCTCATACTTTGAGTATATGAGGAGAGTTCAGTCCCTGGAGAAGTACTTCACACTTTGCTAAGTGGAAGGTCAGTGAAAAAGGAGATCCCCAGTGAGATGGATTGGACAGTAGTAGTAGCAATAAACTCAAGCATAACAATGATCAAGAGGTTGGTGCAAGACCAGGCAGGATTTTGTTAATATTGAACTTAAAGCCACTTGAGTTAGAACTGACTCAAGGGCACCTTGCAACAACATAGTTTGAGAGCTCTGTGAGACGTTGCAGTGAATTGCTAATCCTGCATAGGGAAGGAGAGAGTGCTGAGGGGAGGGGAGGGTGGCCAGTGTTACACGTGGAGTGGTACAGCAGCTTGGAGAATGTGGAAATATGGGATGTGTTTGAACTCTTAGGAATGGGTTTTGTGCTGGTTTTAAGCAACAAAAACAACGGTTTCTGACCAATTCAAGCAAAAATAACAAAGCTAGGAATCCAGCCCTGCCCTGGGATCTTAACTGGTACCAGTGACATTGATCAGAAAGTAATGAATGTCAGGAAGTGTTGCTGAAATGATTATACTCCAACTTTTTAAAATTTCAGTTTGTGATTCAGATCCCCAGCAAAGTACATTTGAATGGCCTTGCTTAAGTTAAGAGGCTATCTTTGAGCTTGTTGTTAGTAAGTGCTTTTTAGTCAGTTCAGATTCACAGAAGCCCAGAGTCTATAGAGGCCTTCCACTCAAACTGCTTTCAATTGCATATTCCAAGGCAAATCAGGGAGCAGTTACCTCACAGAACAAAGATGCTCACCAGGCAACAACAGCAGATAGATGCATGGTTTCTTTCCCTTCAGGAGCTGTGTATGCAAATGGTTGCATAGGGCAAAGAATTTACAACACTATATTCTGAAGTCCATTGTTTCCAGAGAGGGCTACAGGAATCCATTTACCTCTAGAGCTGAAGCCCAAGGTTTGTTAAAAATATTGTCTCCTACCTACCTTCTTCTAGATTAGAGTATACTTTGTAAACTCAGCCTTTTATTTACTGTAGGCTTGAAATGTAAAACCAGTATTTGAAAATTTACTTTCAGGGTTATAACATTCTTTAAATCTGCAAACAAGGTTTTTTGAGATCAAAGCACTAGTAAATGTCAGGAAGGAAATCACCTAAACTCAGTAATGCCCCAAAGAAATTGTTATGCACAGACTGTTAGAGAAAGCATTGGAGTTATACGATTTTAAATCAGATACAAACATAGAAAGGAAATGATAAATATCGGATGTGAATTGTAATAATTATAATTCCACAATTACTTGATCAGTTACTTGTTTGTTTACTCAGACCTTAAACATTAACCAAGTGCCTACTCTTAAGAGGTGTCCTGCTGCGTCCTGGCCACAGGGAGTTTATTCTTTAGTGAGGAGCACATTCTTGTGTGTCCATTTAAAATCAACTGATAGCTTGAATATTTAAATATTTCAACTACCCAGTTACATCACAAAACTATGTCAAAGGTCACTTGTTGTTGTTAATGCCATTGAGTCGGTTCTGACCCATAGTGATCCAGTATAAGTTTTCCAAGGAGCAGCTGGTGAGTTGAACCGCTCACCTTGCAGTTCAAAGGGCTTTGCAGTCTGGTGCACTAACCTATAGGGACTCCAAAAGAATAATTCAAATTTCACATTTAGAATGATGATATGTGGT
>NW_006408564.1:5592383-5592997 GCF_000296735.1 Chrysochloris asiatica | reverse complement strand
TGTGTGTGTGTGTGTGTGATGTGCCAGTTGGCTGTTTAATGCTCATGTTGTTTGAAGAGTAGCATCAGGAAGTTTTTAGAGCTACTGGGGAATTGTATCTCCAGGCAATATTGGAGGTTCTAGACCTCCTCCTCCTTTCCCACCCTGACTGAACTTCTCATCAGATGGCTACTGCCCAGGGGAGTATAAATGAGTCAACATAATGCTGGACTGAGTGGTCTGTGGGGACAGAGACCGACAATGCCATGGCCACTGTTACATCCCCAGCAGACAGTTAACATTTGGTACTTATTTGTTACACGAATCAATAAAACAAAGAACTGTCCATTGAAAAAGAGAAGGGAAAATGCAACAACCCCACCCCACCCCACCCCTTTGCTTCTCAGAAGATTCTTAAGGTTCCTTTGATTGATAGATTAATTCTAAATCATTCTATCAGAACTGTATTTGCATATATTTGATTTCCTCTTTAATCCCTCAGATTTTATTTTGTGCATTTAAAAACATTCTGGGAAGGAGTATGTAGTAGATTACAGAATTGACCACAGTAGTTTAAAGCTCATCTCTTGCAGAGATAGAACCCATTTCTTTACTTCCTTTTTTTTTTTTTTTTA
>NW_006408564.1:5569756-5589506 GCF_000296735.1 Chrysochloris asiatica | reverse complement strand
TAACTTTAGGGGCTCAGTCAGTGGTAACTACTCAAAGACTGTGAAACAAAAGATGGGCAGTTTGAACACATCAGCTGGTCCACAGAAATGTGGCAGTCTGCTTCTGTAAATACTACAATCTTGAAAACCTTATGAGTCAGAGTGAACTTGATACCAATGGACTTGGTTGTTTCTTTTTTTGTTTTTTGGTGAATCTGAGTTAGTTGGTTCCCGCTGCATGGGAGACCATGCAGAGAAACACCACAGTTATTCCAACAGAAGTCACCCAGTGCCAGCTGACTTGTGAACCAGTTAGTTCAGACTAGAAAGAACATCTGACAAAGTCCAACCAAAATGGCTGACCTGTAGAATCATGAAAATTAAATGCTTGTTGCTTTAAGGCACTAAGTTTTAGGGTGACTTATTGCAGCAGCAAAACCTAACTGATGCAAAGTCCATAACGTTACCAGACTGCCAAAGGGGTCCACAACACAAAAAAGCCTAGGAACCATCATTCCTACATTTGACCAAGATTTACTGAGCATCTGCTTTATACTGGACAAAGAAGTCTTGTGTTTATCCTGTAGGGGGTAGCTATATACAAAAATATATAAATAGTATATATATATCTATGAATGTTGCTGTTAAGTGCCATTGATTTGGTTCCAATTCATAGAGGTTCTCTATAGGGTTTCTGAGGAGCAGTTGGTGGTTTTGAACCACCAACCTTGTGGTTAGCAGTTCAGTGCTTATCCTACAGCACCATACTAGGACTCTCTATATGTGTGTATATGTGTGGTATCTCTCTGTCTCTGTATCTGTCTCTCTCATGCTCTCTCTCTATATAATTATTTTTCCTTTAATTTTCACTTCACTATTTTAGAAGCCAATAGGGCAACAGCTAAAAAATTTTTGCTGGAAAATCATACCAAATTGAGTGCCTTCTAAGTTAAATGAAAAAAAAATATGCACTTGACAGTTAGTTAATGAGGAGTTGAGTTTCTTATCTCCTAAGAAGGAATGAAGAAAAGATAGGGTGCTCTCCAAGCAGTCTACTATGGACTATAGATGTTTCAGTCCATTCATGATGTTCAGTAATACTGAACGCCACCATTCACAGAAGAGGTAAACAAGGTTTGCTTGCTACCTGAACTAGAGCTCCAACTGGATAGGCCTGACCCCAAAGCACATGCATTCTCCCAGGCTCTCTTTACCTGTCTGCACAAACCCCGACTACTTTGTGACAAGCAGAAAAGGGGTATCAAACATCATTCCAAACTCTATTAGTCAACATTTCATGTTTGTGTTTCCTTCTTTTTTTTATTAAGAAGACAAAGAGAAAGAAAAAAGAACTATTTGGGTCTCTTTTTCTATTGACTTAATCAAATATCCTGTTTATCTTTTTCTGATTCCCCAGAATTCACAGTTCTCTTCATTTCCCTCTCCTTTTGATTTTTTACGATGGAAATTGCTACTTGTTTCCTTCATCTTTGACAACCCAATACCAGGTGCATTTCTTTGGAAGTGGGCCCTTAGGATTGCTTCCTGTGTGTATCCAAAGGAATCACAGATGAGCTGCGGCCAATCCTTGGGAATGTAGCCCTTGGCGTGTTCTTTATGTTCGTGATTGTACCAATTTTTTAGGGCTACTATAAAAATTAACACAGACTAGCTGGCTCATGGTGGTGTTGGTGCTGGTAGGGTGCCTTTGAGTTGATTCCAACTAATAGTGACTCTGTGTAGGGTTTCTGAGGTTATAAATTATTATGGGAGCAAAAAACCTCATCTTTCTCCTGCAGAGGACCTGGTGGGCTTGAACTAATGACATTGTGATTAGCAGCCTAACATGTAATTCACTAGGCTACCTGGGCTCCTTGGGTGACTCATAGGGACAGAAATTTATTTTATTAAAAAAAAATTGTTTAAACTTTTTATTTTGAATTGAGTGAAGGTTTTCAAAGCATATCATCAGTTTTACATTCAACAAACACTTTGCTTCACTATATGGTTCCCTACCATGTACCAACATTTCACAACATTTATCTCTCCTCATTGTAATTGCCATTTCTCACTGTGTCTCCCAGCACCCTCATCTTTCCTCTATTAACCTCTCTTTTGTTGTATATTGCTTGCCCTGCCACCCCTGTTAACATGTGTCAATCCTATAGCCAAGAATAATTTTCCCTTCCTCCCCTTTAACTATCATAGTTGTTTCTTTTATCAAGAAAACCTGTTTTTCAACTTTTTGCAGTGTTAGTCTCATACAATGTTTGTCCTTTTGTGATTGACTAATTTCACTATTTTGGAAGAAGTGCAGCCAGAGTGCTCCTTGGAGGCCAAGACGGCCAAACTTCGTCTCTCATACTTTGGACATATTGTAAGGAGGGAGCAGTCGCTGGAGAAGGATATCATGCTTGGTAAGATGGAGGGTCGGAGTAAAAGGGGAAGACCCCCAACGAGATGGAATGGCCAGGTGGCAGCATCGATGGACTCAAGTGTGGCAGCGGCAGTGAGGTTGACCCAGGATCAGACATTGTTTCGTTCTACTGTGCATAAGGTCTCTGATTGGTGCTGACTCGATGGTACCTAACAACAACAACAACAATTTCACTCAGCGTAATGTCCTTTAGGTTCAGCCATGTTATGAGGTGTTTCACTGATTCATCATTGTTCTTCGACGTTTTGTAGTATTCCATTGGGTGTACATACCATAATTTTTTCAACGATTCTTCTGTTGATGGGCATTTAGGCTCTTTCTATCTTTTTGCTATGTCTCTTTTAGACAGCATATTGAAGGATCCTGTCTTCTTATCCATTCTTATCTCTATGTCTCTTTATTAGTATATTGAATCAATTTACACTCAGTGTAAGTGTTAATAGATATGATTGATTGTTGCCTTTTTGTGGTACTCCTGGATTCTTTGTTCTGCATAATTTTCTATATTGAGTTCATTCTGTTTATAAGTTTCTTTTCATTTTATTTCTGTTGTGTTAATGTTTATTAAATTCTGTCTGATTTTCCTCTTTTTTATATTTCAAATTGCAGATGTATTGTTTTTCTTTGAGAGTACCCTGTAATTTATTAATTTTTTTTCCTGCTTAAAACAGTCTGTTTTATCTTAAATCTACTTGACTTCCTTTCCATTTGGAAGTTCTGTCTCTGCACTATTGTTTCTTTTTGCTTTGTAGTTGACTTCATTATACATTGATTTCTTTGGTTCCCTATTTTCAGTCTGTTTTACTTTAAACACTTGTACGTCTGGAGAGTTTCTGGGTATTGTTGTCATGTATTGTAATCTCAGGTTATTGTCTGCTGTTGTTAATTCTCAGTCCAAAGGACCATTTTAGCATTTTTTGTAAAGTTGGTTTGGTCATTACAAATTCCTTTAATTTCTGTTTATCAGGAAATGTCCTAATTTTGCCTTTGTATGTGAGGGACAACTTTGCTGGGTATATGATTATTGGTTGGCAATCTTTTTCTTTCAGAGTTTTGTGTATGCCATTCCATTGCCTTTTTGCCTGCAGAGTTTCTGCTGAGATATGTGAGCTTAGTCTTATTGGTTCTCCTTTGTAGGTAACTTTCTGTTTTTCATGAGCTGCTCTTGGGATTCTTTCCCAGTCTTTGATTTTGGAAAGTTTGGTTATATGTCTTAATCTTTTTCTTTGGGGATCTATCCTATTTGGGGCTTGTTCTGCTTCTGGCATGCGTATCTTTTCATCTTTCATGATGCTAGGGAAGTTTTCTCCCAACAACTCTTTGATAGTGTTCTTTGTGCTTATCTCTTTCTGTTCTGAAATTCTGATCACCTGTAAGTTGTACCTGTTCATAGGGTCCCACATGACTCGTAGGCTTTTTTCAGATTTTTTTCTGATTATTCTTCTAGTATACTAGTATTGAGAGATTTATCTTCAAGCTCACTAGTTAAGGATTTCATTGCTTCACATCTACTCCTTTGCTCTTTCAATGTATTGTCCTTTTCTGAGATCTTAGTATGAATATTTTGGTTTTGTATTGTTTCAAAATTGGCATTTATTTCATCTGATAGTTTTTGTAGGGTTTTCCTGAATTCCACTAAAATTTTATTGTGTTCTCTGTATTTTCCTTGATCTTTCTATTAGTCCTTTGAGGGAACCTAATTAACATTTTTAAAAATTCTTTTTCAGTTCTTTTAACTTTTCTTCTTCAGAAACATATTCTGTCTGCTCATTTTGGTCATTTGTTTGGACCATTCTCTCTTGTTTCCTTTTCCATGGCCTCCGTGAATCTGCTCTGCCAGGCTTCCCTCCACTGCCAAAGCAGCTCACAAGATGGTTGAGTCGTGTCTGGCCTGCTGTTCACCAGTCAGTTCCCTCTCTTGCTGTCCCTGCTCTGCCTCTCCTCTCAGCATGCATTCCATCTGCTTCGCTAACCTTTCTTCTGAAGTTCAGTATGCCAGAGTTTGCACCTGTATCCATTTTATTTTGCTTCTCATATTTTTTTGTAAGGGGTCTGTGTAGTACTCTGTGTAGTCCACCACTTTTCCGGAAGTTAGCAGTGCCATAGCTCATCTTGTCTTGTGTCTGTCAGCTTCTGGTAGCCCCAGTAGTTCCCTTTCTTATATCTGTAGCATAACTCCGTTGTCAGATAGCGTCTTCCCTCTGTCTGTATGTTGAGAGCCTGGCTATTCCAAGTGGTGGCCACCATTCTGGGCAAATGGTTGTATCTTTCATCCTTGTTTTGCTCTGAGATAGCCATGCTGTCTTAGTTTCCAGGTGTCTTAGTTACCTATTATTGCTGTAACAAGAAAAATACCGTAAGTGTGTGGCTTTAAAGAACGTAAATTTATTTTCTCACAGTTTTGGAAGCTAAAAGTCCTACTCAGTTTCTTAGATAAATTGATTTCCTTCTGTGGGCCTCTTTCATAACTTCTGGTGGCTCCTGGCAATCTTAGATGTTCTTTGCTTATAGATGGGTCTTCATCTGGTGTCTTTTTTCCCCTGTGTGTGTCTCTGTGTCTATTCTGGTCTTTTTATAAGACACGACTTATAAGTGATAAGACTTAGGACTCACTCTACTCTGGCGTGATGTTATGAAAGTAACAAAAGAAAACAAACTTGTTTCCATAAAGTACCATATTTACAGTAGAGGAGTTAAGCTTCAACAGATATTTGGAGGGAGAGGCATAATTCAACCCATAAAATCAGAGCACAGTATAGCTCTAGTGGCACTGCTGAATAGGTAATGGTCTGTTAATGATAAGGCTGGCAATTCGAACCCACCAGAGGAAGAGAAGGCTTTCTGTTCCTGTAAAGACTGCCTCAGAAAACCAGTGTGTCAGGGCTGCTATGTGCCTGCATCAATGCTATGGAAGTAACCCTGTTCCAAAATAAACCCGCTCACAAAAATAACCCCTTTTGTGAAAAGAGGTAAATAACTATTTCCTTTGAGAAGTTCTGTAGTATGGTAAACCGTCTTTGCTGTCCAAGCAGTAAGATACCTTCTTTGTTGTTAGCTGCTGTCAGGTTGGTTCCAACTCATAACCGACCCTATGCACAAGAGAACGAAATATTGCCTGGTCCTGCACCATCCGCACAGTAGTTGTCATACTTGAGCCCATTGCTGCTGCCACTGTGCCAATCCGTCTTGTTGAGAGTCTTCCTCATTTTTGCTAAGACCCTCTGTTTTAGCAAGCATAATATCCTTCACCAGGGATTAGTCCCTCTTGATAATATGTCTGAAGTATGAGAGACAGAGTCTCCATATCCTGCCTTCTAAAGAGCATTGTGGCCATACTTCTTCCAGACAGATCTATTTGTTCTTCTGGTAGTCCATGGTATTTTCAATACTCTTCTCCAACACCATAAGTCAAATGCATCAATTCTTCTACAGTCTTTCTTATTCATTGTCCAACTTTCACATGTATATGAGGCTACTGAAAATACCACGACTTGGGTCAGGCACACCTTAGTCTTGAAACTGACATCTTTGCTATTGCACACTTTAAAGGAGGTCTTGTAAAGCAGATTTGCACAATGAAATGTATTGTTTCATTTCTTGACTGATGCTTCCATGAGTATTGATATTAAAGCCAAACAAATGAAGTTGTTGAAAACTTAAGTCTTTTCTCCATTTATTATGATGCTATTCATTGGTCCAGGGTGAGGACTTTTGTTCTTTTTACATTGAGATTCAACCCATACTGAAGGCTGTGGTCTTTGAGCTTCATCAGTAAGTATTTTAAGTCCTCTTTGCTTTCAGCAAGCAGTAACATTGTATCATCTGTATATTGCAAGTTGATCATGAATCTTCCTCAGATCCTGATGTCATGTTCTTCTTCATATACTTCAGATCCTTGGATTATTTGCTCAGCATGCAGGCTGAATAAATATGGTGAGAAGCTACAGCCCTAGTCCACACATTTCCTAATTTTAAACCATTTAGTGTCCCCTTGGTCTGTTCAAATGACTGCCATTGGTCTATGTACAGGTTTCTCATGAATACAAAGTGTTCTAGAATGTTTGTCATGATCCACACAGATGAAAACCTTTGCATAGTCAATAAAGCACAGGTAAACATCATTCTGGTATTCTCTGCTTTCAGCCAAGATCCATCTGATGTCAGCATCATATTCCTTGTTCCATGTCTTCCTCTGAATCTGACTTGACTCTCTGGCAGTTTCCTGTCAATGTACAGTTGCAGCTGTTTTTGAATTATCTTTTGCAAAATTTTACTTGCATATGATAATAATGATATTGTCTGATAATTTCTGCATTCCGTTGGGTTACCTCTCTTTGGAATAGGCACAGGTATGGATCTCTTCCAATCACTTAGAGATTTCTTGGCATAGATGATTGAGTGCCTTAAGTGCTGTCTCATTTTGTTGCAAGATTTCAAATTTGTATTCCATAAATTCCCAGAGCCTGTTCTTTGCCAGTGTCTGGACTTCTTCCTTCAGAACCATTGACTCTTGATCATATGCTACCTTTTTTTTTTTCCAACACAGATCTGTTGTTTCTTTCTTTCTTTTTTTCTTTCTTTTTAATGTTTTATTGTGAATTATGTGATAGTTTACATGGGAGAACATCAGTCTTACATTCATTCTATCGTATATTGTCTCATTGCCATGGTTACAATCCCCTCTATGCAATCCTTCCCCCGTACCCCCCAGGTCTTCAGCACAGTCGCTCTCCCTCTCTGGATCTAAACTGTTGGTTCTTTTTTGAAATAAATATTTTATTGTGAATTGTGTGATAGTCTACATGGGAGAACATTAGTTTTACATTCATTCTATCATCTATCATTTCATTGGCATAGTTACCATCCCATCGATACATCCTCACCCAACCAAAGGGTGTACCCTGTAAGCTTGCACCCCCCCACCACAGTCCTCAGCCCCTTTCCATCTCCTGATCCCAAGTCCCCAGCCACACCATCTCTTGATGTCATCTTCTCTGCCTCCATCTCAGGCCTCACCGCTTCTCTGGGTAGGATCCCACTCTCCGCTTTTCTGCATTGATAGTCCTAGGGTCCTCCGCTCCTAGACTGAAAAGTTGATCACTCCCCTCCTTGCTGCAATATGTCCACCTTTAGATTTCCAACCCTCACAATCAGTCCTGATAGCAATTATTCACTATTGCATCACAAGAGACCCATCTGTATTTCATTTCATCAGCCCTTCCTGGACAGGCTGGATACTATTCACTGGAGACTCTACCTTCCTCCACGCCCTTTGGATCTAGGTTCCCTCTTGAAAGCTTGTAAGCCAGTCACTTCTTACCTTTGTATCCCTCCCCCCATTTTGGGTAGCCAATGTTCAAGTTGCCCATCCCTGTCTACCCTTTGTGTGGAGGGGGTGGGAATAGTTCTTGCAGCAGGGATTTGTTTCCTCTTTTGAGCTACTGCATTTATAGGTGTAGGTCATGTTTATCGAATTGTATCAGATCATGCTTTTTTCCCTCTTCTTTCTTCTTCGGGTTGAGCTCTGTTTATCCAGTTATTAAAGCCAGGTCAAGTGGGTGTCATCTGCAAGTATGGGTGTTCTTGCGTCTGACCAGCCTCTTTTTATCGGCTGGCCGCCCCGCTCTCTACTCTAATCCTCTGTGACTGTGTCATTGACTCTGAGCCCATGAGTCCCCAGGTGTTGCCTCGCTACTGGCCAACCAGGTCTCCACCTGGGTTCACAGTAATTTGCTGAACGATGTAGGGCTTAGCTCGCCACTTCATTGATGTTCTTCGGTCACTTCCCCTTCTGGGTGACGTGTGTGGTTGTCAACATATGCTACCTTTTGAAATGGTTAAGCATCAAACATTTCTTTTTGATACAGTGTCTGTGTGTGTTCCTTCCATCTTCTTTTGGTATTTTTTCCATCATTCAGAATTTTGCCCATAGAATCCTTCAGGATTGCAAATTGAGGCTTGAATTTTGTCTTTAGTTCTTTCAGCTTGAGAAATGCTGAGTGTGTTCTTACATTTTGTTTTCTAACTCCAGGTTTTTTGCACATTTCACTGTAATACTTGACTTTGTCTTCTTGAGCTGTCCTTTGAAATATTGTGTTCAGCTCGTTTACCTCTTCATTTCTTTCCTTTACGTTAGCACTTTACACAGGAAAACAAGTTTCACAGTCTCTCTTGACATCCATTTTGTGTTTGCCTTCTTGATTGTCTTCTTAATGACCTTTTGCTTTCTACCTGTATGACGTTCTTGATCTTGTCCCACAACTCTTCTGGTCTTGGGTCATCAGTGTCTAATGCTTCAAATCTGTTCTTTAGATGAGCTCTAAATTTAGGTGGGATACATTCAAGATCAGATTTTGGCTCTCATGCACTTGTTTTAATTTTCTTCAGCTTCAGCTTGAATGTGCTTATGAGCAGTTGATGGTCTGTTCCACAAACTTCCTCTGGCTTTGTTTTGATGATACTGAGTTATTTCACTGTCTCTTCCCCTAGATGCCGTCAGTTTAATTTCTTTGTATTCTGTTTTGTGAAGTCTGTGTGTATAGTCATCTTTTATGTTATTTTAAAAGGTGCTTGCAATGAATAAGTCATTGGTCTTGCAAAATTCTTTCTTGTGATGTTCAGCATCATTTCTATCACCAGGCCTTATTTTCCAACTACTGATTTTTCCTTTTTGTTTCCAACCTTTGTATTCCAATCACCAGTTATTATCAACACACCTTGATTGCCTTTTTTTATCAATTTTGACTGAAAAATTTGCTAAAATTATTCAGTTTCATCATCATTGACTTTAGTGGTTGGTGTGCATATTTGAATAATTGTGGTATTAACTGATCTTCCTTGTAGGTGTATGGATATTATCCTATCACTGATAATATTATATTTCAAGATAGATCTTGAAATGTTCTTTTTGATGATAAATGTGAAGCCATCCCTTTTCAGTTTGTCATTCCCAGTGTAGTGTAAACCATATGATGGTCAGATTAAAATTCAATACCAGTTTTTGTGTTTCATTTCATTTTAGACAAGCTCCAATTTTCCTAGATTCATACTTTGTACATTCCATGATCTGATTATTAATTGATGCCTATAGCTATTTCTTGTCATTTTGAATTGTGTCCCATCAGCAAATGAAGGTCAACTCTACTTTGACAAGACAGCTCTTTCCCAGTAATATTTTGAATACCTTCCAACCTAAGGGGCTCATCTTCCAACACTATATCTGACAATATTCTGGTGCTGTTCATAATGTTTCAGTATTCTTGTGCCATCTGTCAGTGTTCCACTGCCATTCATAATATGTTCAGTGGCTAATCACTCAGAATTTGTCTGCCTTTGCTTCTTCCTAGTCTGTCTGTCTTAGTCTAGAAGTTCAGCTGAAACCTGTCTACCATGGGTGATTCTGCTGGTACCCTTTAACATACCAGTGACTTAATTTGCAGCATCACAGCAACACACAAGTCAGCACAGTACAGCATACTGACAGATGAGTGATGGAGGTACCCGCGTACAGTAGTGAATTATCATTGGTCTAGGTTATTAGTTGGGGTGCTTTGAAGAAATATAAAGCCCTGGTCCACATCCAAGATGAATTGCGTAAGAAACTCTAGGGTGGATCTAGGATGTTAGTATTTTGTATAATCTCTCCTGATGATTCTAAGATGCAAGCAATGTTAGAAACTACCAGTGTAGTTATTGTGATTGGTCAAAGGATAACCACATAAGCCTGTAGTAAGAAAAGTTTTCTAAACAATTTCTAATTAAGAAAAGAGAGCCATACAGGAAACTTTTATTCAGGGCATAGGGAGAGAATAAAAATAAACATATTTATTTAGGGTATAAGGTCTCCTTGCTTTACCTTCCCTTCGGGATCTGGATGATATGTGTGAAGACATATTTCTGAGAACTGCGCAGCTGTGGTGCAGTGAATTACTTAATATGACTCTCCTAGTCTTTTTAACTCCCACCAAACGACTGATGGGAACACATAAATAGGGTATATGGAACTCTAATGTTAGATTGGTGTATTTTGCCATCCTACTGGGATATATCATAATGATTAGTCTGAATCATTAAGAAGAATCAAATTGCATTTGGTCCAAAGCCCAACAAAAGCAGACAAAGAATTTGGGTGCCCAGATACCTCTGTTTTCAGGGAAGCAGTATAGGTGCTTGCGTGATTACAAGTAAACATCAATTCTTCTTTGGCCAGTGCTCTGATTTACTTACACAGTCATTTTGATTATTGGTTCATATTGAACTCGTGCAAGAAAATTTGTATTCCAGCTGTATATATTTAGGAGTTATTATTTTTGGAAAATTTTCTGTGTTTCTGATTTTTTTTGCTAATTAAGAAAGGTTTCTACTTCTGGTATGCTTAAAGATTTCTTTATATCAACAATGGCAAATGGATTTCATTTCACTTACCAAATCTGATTGGCTGCTTTGTCTGGAGCTCCAGATTGAGAAGGATTATTTGGCCAAGCTTGAACCCTATAGGGAACACTGACAGATGTGATAAGACAAGCTATGTCATCCTTGGCTGACAGAGGTGGGAGAATAGCAAACGTCCTGCATAATTTCTGTCATTCCTACTTCATAAACTATAATGCAAGGTTAGAAGTACCTTGCTGTGACAACAATCAAGATCTTCAAATGAGGGGAATGAGTGGGTAGCAGACATCCACATCATTCCGTGATGGAGACTCATTTGTTAACTTGATGAAGCATGGTCTGAAATGAAAATGTTGAAGGAGTCTCACTCCTTACTAGACGTATGAGAACCTAAAGGAACACAAAGTTGTGACGTTCAAGACACCACAGATGATTCTTCTGAACCTGGAAAGAAGGTTTATTAACTAGTGTGGTAAAAACAGTCCAAGACTTGCTACCAAATGACCCTCCTCTTAGCAGTTAGTTAGTCAGCAACTCATGCCCTTGATCGCAGACTCAGTTTTCTAATCTCTAAACTAACAACAATAACAGCATCTCTAAATTAAAACAAAAGCAAAACATTTTACACTGAGTTGATTGCAACTCATAACAGCTCTGTATGTGTCAGATAGAACTGTACGCCATAGTTTTCAATGACTGACCTTTAGGGAGTAGATAATCAGGACTTTCTTCTGGTGTCTCTGTAGGAACTCAAAACTCCAACCTTTCAGTTAACTATTGTGCACATTAACCATTTACAATACCCAGGAACTCACAGTTAATAATGCTGTTGTTGTTACATGCCGTGGAGTCAGTTCCAACTCATAGAGACCCTGTACAGGGTTTCCAAGGAGTGGCTGGGGAGTTGGAACCACCAACCTTGCAGTTCAAACCAACTTTGCAGTTCATCACATTAACCCACAATGCTACACCAGGAGCACATATATCTGGACTCTTGGTGTGGTGGTATAGGATTAGTACTGGAGTATGGACCACAAAGTCAGCAGTTCAAACCCATCAGCTGCTCCTTGGAAACCTTATAGAGGTCACTCACTTTGAACTGGAATTGACTCGGTGGCACTTAACAACAATAATACATAGACCTGGTATGTCACTGGGAGCCGTGGTGTAGCACTATAGGATAAGCACTGGACCGCAATGTCGGTTTGAACCACAAGACTGATGGTTCAAACTCACCAGCTGCTCCTTGAAAACCTATACAGGGTCACTGTAAGTTGGAAACAACTTGATGGTACTTAACAACAACAACATATATATTAAAAGGTCTGGCACAGAGAGACAACTCAAATGACAGCCATTGTTACCACAGGAGTATAACTTGCTGGATTTCCTTGGACATTTCTTTTAAGATTAGTTTCTTAACATGTCTTTTTTTTCTCCAAGCATACTTTTGGGAACATTTTTGTTCTAGAAGATTGATGAATGTGTCACCTACTGCTGACTTTATAAATACTTAAGTAAAGTAACCTTCCACCTTCTCCACAAAAACAAACTAACCTAGGAGTAGGGTTGCCAGATTTAGCAAATATAAGTTGCCCAGTTGCATATAAATTGCAGATAAGAAACAAATGGTTTTTTAGTATCAGTATGTCCCATGTAATAATTGACATATATTTAATCTGGCAGCCCTATGAAACAGGGTAGTCTGGAGTTGTGATGAATTACTGAAATCTACATTTTATCCTTTAGACTGATACAAACAGCCCACTGATGGTTGCATTGCCCTGTTTAAAGCAGTGTTTCCATGTCTTTAGCTGGCTTGGCAGTAGAACATACAGAGCAGAAGAAAGGATTTAGAACAGATGTATAAGTAAGAAAACAGACAAACGCTGGGCTTGCAGAACAATGGTGTTTGTGGCACATTTTCTCATGATTCTTGTAATTTGGCTACTCTTAGAAACAGATCTCTTTAAGTGGAAGTTGTTTTTTAAAATCCAGTTTATGCTTAGACTTATCTCTAGGAGAGTCTTACCAAGAACTATGCAAGCACTGTTTATTCAATGGAATTGTTTTCTAGTTCCCTTTGCAATATAAAAAATGAAAATTCAGGTAGAAGATGATCATTCTGAAGATGGTTTATGAGATTTTCACCTCTGCTCACTTGGTTGCAGGAAAGCAGTCTGAATGGGCAGCCGACGGAACTTTGTTTATCATTTGCCTATGATTTTAAAATATAAACATTTCCATATCCAGAAGAGGTAAAAGCTGTTACTGTTGTTTAAATCCATTCAGTTATAGGAAGATAAAAGAGACAGAAGGGACAGTTGTGTTTTAAGGTATTTGTTGTTGTTATGTGCCATGGAGTCAGTTCTGACTCATAGCAACCCCATACAGGTTTCTGAAGATGTAAATCTTTACAGGAGCAGAAAGCCTCATCTTTCTCCTGCAGAACAGCTGGTAGTTTCGAACTGCTGAACCTGAAGTTAGCAGCCCAATTCATAACCACTACACTACCAAAATTATGTATTTAGATAAAGTGAAATGATTTATTATGGAGAACTAGAAAGAGGACATGTAATATATACACATATATACATACATATATATGCTTGTACATATATATACACTCTGTTGATTGCTATAAGAAATATGAATATGTATACTTGGGAAAAGAAAGGTATCTAAAACTGTGAGACTAATAAACTTCAACATTGTTTTTTTAAAATCACTTGCAAACTTGGGAGGCAGTAGAGTTGTGTGGTTAAGAAGTTGGATTCCATAGATGAAGAGACGGGGGTACAAATCATAGTAAATCTCCCAGCTCTGTGACTTCAGAGAAGAGATTTCACTCTGTGTCTCCATCTCACCATCTGTAGGTCAGTGATTACCCTCCTGTGTTCCTTACAGTTCACTAAGACAATTACATGAGACTTTGATTGTGAAGTGCTCAGTATGGGGCTTGATACAGAGAAGATGGTAAATAATACTAGTTTTGGTCATTTTTATAAAAATTAAGAAGCTGGTGTAATGACAGGTGACCCAGAGCTGTCACTGAGCAGAAGAAGCATCAACACTTCACAGGTGGTCCCTGCAGTGGAGGTGGTCGCTGTTTAGTGGTAGAAGTATTTTATATATGTATATATGTTGTTTTTTTTTTAGATGAGACCCTTATCTGATATATAGCATAGTGGATTATGCATTAGCTGCTAGCCACAAGGTCACCAGTTTGAATCAACTAGCTGCTTTACAAATCCTATATAGAATCAGTATGAGTTTGAGCACACAGCAGCAGCATGGGATATATGGTGGTGGTGGTGGTTATGTGCCGTGTGGAGTCTGTTATGACTCATAGCGACCCTGTACAGGGTATTCGAGGCTATAAATCTTTATAGGAGCAGAAAGCCTCATCTTTCTTCCATGGAACAGCTGGTAGTTTTAAACTGCTGACCTTGCAGTTCGCAGCCCAATTTGTAACCACTATGCTCTTACCAGAGCTCCTTATGGGATATATAGTTCCTTAAAATGGTCTCCCAGTCTGTAGCTGGTCTTTTTACTTTGTTGATGAAGTATTTACTATATTTTAATAAATTGATTTGATAGTGATACATATTCTCAAATACATTTCTTTTTTGTTTTATAAGTGGCAATTCATGACACAGTCAAATAATGTTCTATATGGTTTGCTTGGATAGTGAAGTTTCTTTCTTTCTTTCTTTTTTCCTTGAGACCCAATGGAAGAGTGGCATTTGTCCCTTGCTTTTGAAATGCTATCTTTCTATGTTCAAGTTTAATTAGACAGATTAACTTAAAAATGTCCATGTCAGAATCTAAACTAAAATACAAGTATCAGAGTGGAAGAAAATAATTTCCTCCACCTACATTAAAAAGAATCCTGATGTGGCATTGTAGGATAAGCATGGAACCGTTTTAACCACAATATCAGGAGTTCAAACTCAATAGCTACTCCTTGGAAACCCATCGAGTTGGAATCAGGTCAATGGCACATAACAGTAACAACGACAACAACAGTGTTATAAAGGAGTTCTTGGGTCATACAAGCAGTTAATGTGTTTAGATGCTAACCAGAATGTTGGAGGTTCAAGTCTACCTAGAGGTACTTTAGAAGAAAGTTTTGGCAATCTACTTTCAAGAAATTTGCCATTGACAATCCTGTGGAACACAGGTTTAATCTGATGCATATGGGGTCAGCATCAGTCCGAGTTGACTTGATGACAGCTGGTTAACACCTGGGATGGAGAATGGTGTTATTATTGTTGTTAAGGGCCTCGAGTTGGTTCTGACCCACAGTTACCCTGTATCTGGTTTCTGAGGAGTGGTTGGTCAGCTTGAACTGCTGACCTTGTGGTTCAAAGGGACTTTGCAGTTCAGTGCATTAACCCACAGTGTCACACCAGGACTCCTAGAGAGTGGAGCTTTCATCCAACGCCTTACACTGCTTGGCTACAAGGTGTCTTCAAATCAATTCTAATTCATAGTGACCCTATGCACAACAGAATGAAACACTGCCTGGTCCCATGCCATCATCACTTTTGTTGTTATGTACACACATACACATGTGCACTGTTTCTACACATGCTCTATAAAGGTTAGTGACTCAATTTTTTTTTCTCTCACTTTTAACTAACATTCACCAAGCACCAACTGTGTTCTAGATGATGAATAAAACAGACGTAGCTCTGCCCTCATGGATCTTACAGTGTCTTCCAATATTGGACTAAATGGAGGGCACATTTAATTATGTGGTGATTAAAGTTCTTTTAGAAAAAAATGCTTTAATAACAAGAACTATTAAGAAGAGGCTTGAAAGTTTCTAATGTTACTTGGTTGTCATTGTCTTAGCTTCTCTGTTGTAATTTTTTGATTGTTGAAACTCCAACTGGTTTGCTTCAATAATCAAAAAATTATTTTCTCACAGTTTAGGAGGCTAGAAATTTGCATTCAGGGTACAGACATTACGGGAAACTTGCTCTCTTTTGACTCTGAGGGAATGTCCTTGTTTCAGCTTCTGTATCTCCAATGTTCCTGCTTCTTGGCAGTCTTCACATGGCATCTTTCTTTTCTGCTTGTGCTTGTTGGCTTCTGTGTCTATACTGCTCTTTGCATCACACAGAATTGATTGGGCTTAGAGCATACCCTATGCTAATATAGCCTCCTGAACCTAACAGAGAATACCCTATTTGAAAGTGAGATTTTATCCATAGATTTAGGGGTTAGGACATATATTTGTGGGACAGAATATAACTCACAATACTAAATTTCATGTTTGGAAATAAACCTGACATGGATGAAGAGTCTTAATCTTGCAAAAAAAACTTCAATGTCACGTATCATTTTTATTGTTGTGTGAAATGTGTACAGTTGGTGGAGTTAGCAGCAACATATTAGAAAATCCATGCATAGAGTCACAGAACCTGAACTAGGATTTAAATTACCTCCCTCTCTGCTCTGTGGTCTTTCTTCTCCACTCTGTTGCTCATGTTACACCAGAACTCCATAGATAGGTATTTTGTTGTTGTTAAGTGCTATCAAGTCAGTTACGATCCATAGCAACCCTGCATGAGTCTCTGAGGCATGGCTGGTGAGCTTGAACATCCCCAACTTTGTGGTTCAAACTGACTTTGTGGTCCAGGACATTAACCTACAGCACCATACCAGGACTCCAGAAATAGGTCTATTGGGGTGTAAAACAATGTCATCAACCTTCCTTTTCACTCTCTCTGCTTCTATGCTGGGTTCGATAAGTCGTTGGAATGGCCACAAAGAACTCAGGCACTATACTTGAAATTATGATATTTATTAGGAAAGCTGTTGTTAAGTGCTGTTGAGTTGGTTCTGACTCATAGTGACCCTTTATAGGATTTCCAAGGAGTGGCTGATATAGGTTTGAACCACAAGCTTGGTGGCTTGCGGTCTAGTGCTTATTCTATAGCACCACACCAGGAGTTAATAGGTTGCAATTCAAGGTTAGATATATTTAGGGCACAGTTCTTCCAGCCAGGACAACCTCTCTTCTGCTGTGCCTACAGGCAGGCCTCTTCTCTGGCCCTGGATCTCTTGGTCTGGCTTCTGGCCTGCTCTGAAAATATTACAAAATTATTTCATGGCTGTTGATAAGTGCCCACAGGACATATCACTCCACCATAAGCCTTAGCCTGAAGTATCAGTTCTAGTTATAAGGATCAACAAATCTATCTCCCCCAACCAAGTACCTTGAGGCCCCCCATTGTGCAAGCAAGCCACCTACCCAAAGTCACTCAGCTTTACTTGCCCCATGGCTTGGGAAGCTCACTGCCTTGTCTCAGACTCTGGCCCCTGATTCTGCTGCTGCTGCTCCTCTGTCAGTCTTACGGTGTCACAGCTTTTTGGCCCTCAGTTGAAGAGGTTCAGTACATAGACAACCTTGAATAATGATCATGGAGAGGACTGTAATCATTGCAATGAACTGAAATACGATAGGATGATTGTAAAGCTGATGTTCTCCCATGTAAACTATCACTCAATTCACAATAAAAACTTAAAAAAACAAACAAAAACCTGATAGAATTTTCAGAAAAAAATGGCTAATATGTAATAGCAGTGGAACATCTATCAGGGACTGACACATTAGATGACAACAAATCTTTATCAATAGGGAAATTTTGAATAATAAAATAAAAATTTTGATCTAGTGAAAAAAAAATACATAGGGAAACTTGGGGTCAAAAGGACACACTCCATTCCTGGATCGTCTTCTTTGATGGTAGTGAAATATCATCTTCTGCTTCTGATTTAGCATACTTTATACCCAGCAGGATGGCAAGACTGACCAATCACTGCTAGCTCTATTAACAATTACTCACAACTGAATCATATAATCTCATCAGCATCTTCCTCCAACTTTTTAAACCCAGACCCATCAGGAAAAAGTCATTGGATGGGGGTTTATAAAGACTATGGCTAGAAGAGATGTTAAATAATGCTCTGCACCATGGCGTGGGGTAGGGTGGAGGTGAGATAAGTAGGGGTGAAGTGAACAACAACTCTGGTGAAGTACACATATCATAGAATGGTCAGCATTTACCCAAGGACAAAGTTCAGAAATAAGGAGAAATGGAAACAAGAAACACAGAGAGGAAGTGGGATAAGGGATGTTACATGGATGAAATTGCAAGCATTAACATGAAACGAAGCGTAGGATTTATGGAATGGAAATCTGATGATCTGGTTGGTCAACCTTCACTCAATTCACAATAAAAAGAAACTGAAAAACCAAAAACAAACATAGGTGGAAAAGATGCTTAAGATATGGTAAGACAAAAAAGCAATCCACAATACAATAAATGCAGTAAGAACCCATTTTGGGGAAACAGAAAATATCTGTATTATATATACACATAAGAAATTACTAGAAAAGTAGGTCCCTGTGGGTGGTGAAATGAAGAGTAACTTGGGTTTACTTTTCCTTTTTTTTTTTTGATTTATGTACTCCCTACAAATAACTGGTAGTAGTCATTTTGACAGTCTTCACCTACTTCCTTCTCTCTAACAAGACTTCAGCTTGGTTCCGCTGTCCACCCTCCTGTGTGAAAAATGGGGTCAATCTGCATTGTCCAAATTCCACTGGTGGTATGTCCATTCCTATATCAGTTCTTGTTTTAGATATGAGCTAGTTCTAGCCAATCCTAAGTTACAAGTCTAGTGAGCTTCTGAGTTTCTCTAGAAGATGATGCTACCACTAAGGCAGAGTGTATTTGCCTCTGGTTTGTAGTGTGTATTTTGCTGAATATGGTCATACCTGGGAACCCTGGTGGTATAACTGTTAAGTGCTCAACTGTTAAACTGGAATGTTGGTGGCTCAAGTCCACGCTGTTGCTCCACAGGAGAAACATGGGGAGATGTGCTTCCATAAAGTTCACAGCCCTAGAATGGGACAGTTCTACTCTGGCTTATAGAGTCACTGTGAATCAGAATCCACTTGATAGCACCCAACAACAACAATCCTGGTAGCACAACAGTTCAACATTTGGCTGCTCACAGAAAGCTTGGGGATTTGAATCCACCCAGCAGCTGATGGGGAAAAGTCCTGGCAATCTGCTCCTATAAAGATCCTATCCTGGAAAACTTTACAGGTTTTCGATTATGTTGCACAAGGTCATGATGAGTCAAAAATCAGCTCTATGGTACCAAACAGCATCATCAAAAATAATACCTTCATATGATACCTAACACTGTGACTGTCCTAGTGCAGCCATGAGAGAAGGAAGCTCAAGGAGCCACTCTGCCTTACTGAGGACAGAAGAACAAACGAACAAAAAATAGAAAAAATATGGATCCTTGATAATGCTTTTGAGCCACCAAAGAAATTAGCATGGAGCCAACCACCTCTAGACTGTTAAATGAAATAATGCAATTTCTTTACTTTTAAGCTAGTTTAAGTTTGGTTTGTCTTACTGGAAGTCATAGCATCTTAATTGGTATAACTGTAACCAAGACTAAAAGACTTTAGAGAAAAATGGTTTCTATAAATCCTTGGGTCCCTTTAGGCTTGTAAGAAAAAGCACAAACTCCCAATATACTATAAAGTAGCCTTCTTGTGGTTAAAATTCAAGGTCCTAGTGAAGGACTCATTTTGTTCAGAATATCAACATCCATAAATTACACATTTCAATGTCCTTTCTCATTCATGTTCCCATGTCCCTCAGTCAATGAGTACAAGTAGTCAAGGGCCATCTTGCATAGCAACCTTGTTGGTAAGTGCTTTGGAGTCTATTCTGACTCTTAGCGACCCTCTGCATGGTTTCTGAGGAGCAGCTGGTGGGTTTGAACTGTTGACCTTTTGGTTTGTGGTCTAGTACTGATCCTAGATTGCCACATAGGGGTCCATAGCAACCTTGCTGTTGTTCGGTGCCATCGAGTCGGTACTGACCCATAGCGACCTTATGC
>NW_006408564.1:5554883-5568751 GCF_000296735.1 Chrysochloris asiatica | reverse complement strand
TTTTTTTTTTTTTTTAAATAGAGTATCTCACATCCCATACCCAGTGCTTTCATTCTTTATGGCACTTATGTCTATACTAGCATGCATCTTTTTGGGGGAAATAGACTCTTAGTCTGTATCTGTGGAAATCACATAATGATGTGGCCTCTAGGAACCTTTGAAAGTTAACTGGAAAAGGTTCTACTCTTCTTCTGACAGTATATCTTAAAGAATTATTTACACTTAGGTAAAAATACTTTTATACTCGTTGTTTTTAGGTACTGTTGAGTCAGTTTTGAGTCATAGTGACCCCATGTGCAACAGAATGAAACTCTGCCTGGTCCTGCACCATTCTCACTGTTGTTATGTTTGAGTCTATTGCTGTCCCCACTATGTCAATGCATCTCGTTAAAAGTCTTCATCTTTTTTTTTTTACTGATCCTCTACTTTTCCAAGCAATATGTCCTTCTCCAGAGACTGGTCCCTCCTGAAAAGATGTACAAAGTGTGTGAGACTTTATGTATTTTATTATCCCTACCTCATAAATCAGTGAGCTGAGGCACACACAGATAAAGTGACATGGCCAAGGTCAGACAATGATGAAGTGGTGGATTTAGGATTCAAGATCAGTATGATGCTAGTATCCATACTTTCAACCAACACTTTATAGTATCTTCCAGGATGTGTAAGAGCTACATGTGCTGAAATAAAAATAATCTAGAAAGAATTTTATTAACTGAAAATGAAAGAAAAAAAAATGGGTTTAGAACAAATCCATTCATAAAACAAAAGGTGCTAGTAAATAAATATGTGTGCATTATCAGTGCTTATCTCTGTGGAGGAAAGTGAGGACCAGATACTGTTTTGTTCTGTTGTACATAGGGTTGCTGTGAGTTGGAACCGACTCAACAGTACCTAACAACAACACGACAAGTAATACATAAAAGCATGATTGTTATTAAAGATCCAAGCAGCTTAAGAATATAGAGACTAAAGTACACAAGTTCCCATAACCCTCTGCACTCTCACTTTCCTGCCACTTTGTCAATCCATCTTGTTAGGGGTCTTTCGCTTTTTTCTTGACCCTCTAGTTTACCAAGCATGATGACCTTCTCCAGGGATTGGTCCTTTCTGACAACATGTCCAGAGTGCAAGAGATGAAGTCCTTCTAAGGAGCAATCTGACTTGACTTCTTCCACAACAGATTTGTTCTTCCTCTAAAGGGGATGAAGAGGGAGCTGTCCAGGTGCTGAAGTATGTAGTAGTAACAGTTGCTGTTCCCTCAAATTGGCTATGATGCAGGGTATTCCCATATACAACAGATGAAATCCTGCCTAGTCTTGCAGCATCTTCATGATGTTTGTTTGCTAACTCCCATTTCTGGGACCACTGTAAAATTTTAATATCTTACAACCTAGGGGAAATCATCTTCCAGCACTATATTGGATAATATTCTGTTATGGCCCATGAGGTTTTCATTGGTTACTTTTAAGAAATAGATTGCTATGCTTTTCTTCTTTCTAGACTATCTTAGTCTGAATGTGCTGCTGGAACCTTTGTAGTTACAGCATAGCTTCCACCAGAACCATAGGAATATGCAAGCCATCATAGCATGGTAAACTGACAGATGGGTGGTGGATAGTAGACGTAGGTCACTGGAATGATGCTGGGAAGCATAGAAAGCCTCTTGGAGTTGCCACTGCCAAGTTCTGTCTCTGGGAATCATTTGGTTGATGTTAGGCTGAAGGCTAGGACTTTGCCAAATTCCTTAGTTGTCTCTGTCACTGCACTGTGAATCAGTTCCAGCATGTCAGGGAAGGATAGAAACAGTCATGGTATATACTCCTTATCTAAGAAAAGGGATGGCACTTTGTCATCCCCATCAGGAATTCTGTTTTGTGATTGGCATTCTCGGGAAATCTGGTGAAAGCTTTAGTTGACAATTGAAGCCAGCAATTCTCAAATACTTGGGAGAATATATGGTCTAGGAAAAGTAAATAACAGTAGAAATATTTTCATTTTAAGTAACCTAAGAAGAGGCCGTGGAATGAGGGATATCATTGCTGATGTCCAATGGATCTTGGCTGAAAGCAGAGAATAACAAAAAGATGTTTACCTGTGCTTTATTGACTATGCAAAGACTTTTGATTGTGTGGATCATGACAAGCTATGGACAGCATTGTGAAGTATGAGTATTCCAGAACACTTAATTGTGCTCATGAGGAATCTGTACCTGGACCAAGAGGCCATTGTTTGAACAGAACATGGGAACACTGAATGGCTTAAAATTAAGAAACATGTGCGATAGGGTTGTATTCTTTCACCATACTTTTTCAACCTGTATGCTGACCAAATAATCTGAGAAGCTGGGTTTTATGAAGAAAACAGTGGCATCAGGATTGGAGGGAGACTCAGTAACAACCTATGATATGCAGATGATAAAACCTTGCTTGCTGAAAGTGAAGAGGACTTAAAAACATTTACTGATGAAGATCAAAGAGCACAGCCTTCGGTGTGGGTTACATTTCAATGTAAAGAAAACAAAAATCCTCACCACTGGACCAATAAACAGCATTCTTATCAACGGAGAAAAGATTGAAGTTGTCAAGGACTTCATTCTTCTTGGATCAACTATCAACACTCATGGAAACAGCAGTCAAGAAATCAAACGACATATTGCATTAGGCAAATCTGCTGCACAAGACCTTTTTAAAGTGTTGAAGAGCAAAGATGTCACCTTGAGGACTAAGGTGTGTCTGACCCAAGCCATGGTATTTTCAGTAACCTCACATGCATGTGAAAGCTGGACAGTAAATAAGGAAGGTCATAGAAGAATTGACTCATTTGAGTTATGGTGTTGGAGGAGAATATTGAAAGTGCTATAGGCTGCCAAAAGAACAAACAGATCCATTTTGGAAGAAGTGCAGCCAGAGTGCTCCTTAGAGGCCAGGATGGCCAAACTTCGACTCTCATACTTCAGACATATTGTCAGGAGGGACCAGTCGCTGGAAAAGGATATTATGTTTGGTAAGGTGGAGGGTCAGAGAAAAAGAGGAAGACCCCCAGCAAGATGGATTGGCCAGGTGGCAGCATCGATGAACTCAACTGTGGCAACAATAGTGAGGTTGGCCCAGGATCGGGTAGTGTTTCGTTCTGCTGTGCATAAGATTGTTATGAGTCAATATCGACTCTATGGCACCTAACAACAACAACAACAATCAAATAATCAAAATATGAACTCTTTTATAACATACAGGCAATTTGCAAAGATTAGTTTGTATATGGTTTTGTAAAAGATTATCAATGCAAATATAAAATTAAAATATATAAAAATGAAAACTATGTACAGGGTACAGTGTTCCTACAAATTTAAATTGTTCCAATCCTATAAAGAGCAATTTGGCAGATCAACAAATGGGCTCAAATATATTAGTACATGTGACAATAATGCAGGACCAGATTATATATTGTGGGCAATTAGAACTTTTCTAATAAATGTTGTTATGGATTGAATTATGTTCCCCAGAAACATGTGTTTAAAGACTAATCTCTTTGCATGTGGTTATAGTCCCATTTGGGAGTGGGTTGTCTTTGTTATGCTAATGAGCTAGGATTACTATCAAGTGTATTTTGAGTCAGTGTTTTTAGAGATAAAAGGGATTAAACAAGGGAGCAGAGCAGAGAATGGGGTAAGTAGATGCCAAGAAACAACAAGGAGATCTCCAAGGAACCAAGAAGTAGAAGCTGATGAGACAAGGACCTTCTTGTAGAGCTAACACAGAGAGCAAGCCTTCCCCGAGAGCTGGAACTTAGAATAGCAATTACTAGCTTCCTAAACTATGAGAAGGGAGTCTTGGTGTGGCGCTGTGGGTTAATGTGCCAGACTGCAAAGCTGTTTGAATGGCAAGGTCAGCAGTTCAAGCTCACCAGTGGCTCCTTGGAAGCCCTATATAGGGTCACTATGGGTCGGAACCAACTCAACGGCACTTAACAACAATAACAACAAACTATGAGAAAATAAATTCCTATGTGTTAAATCCATCCACATGGGACACTTTTGTTATAGATAACTGTGACAGAGTTTGGTACCAGGAAGTGGATGTGCTGTCCTAACAGTTAACCAAAATGTGAAAGTGATTTTGGAATTGGGCAATGGAGCTCCTTGGAAACCCTATACCAGGCCACTATGAGTTGTAAGTGACTCGACAATACTTAACAACAGTAGTAAAATCTTGGATGGGGTTGCATAGACTGTTGGTAGAATTATGGATTCAAAAGGCAATTCTGGTTAGGGCACTGTGGAATAATAAACCTTTAAAAATGAGGTACTGGCATGTTTAAATTAGTTGGTACTGGTAACCGGACACCATCTAGTTCTTCTGGTCTCAGGATCCTGAGACCAGGAACAACCATCTAAGCTGCAACTTTTGGTCTCTCCATATGCGGAAGAAAGAAAAGTGATGACAATTGAAGACACTTGAAATCAATTAGTCTTTGGTCTAATGGAACAATGTTGATTCAAAGTGTATTCATTTTTCATCACTTTTCTTTCTTCTGCACATGGAGAGACCAAAAGTTGCACCTTAGGTAGCCATTTACGAACTTTGAAGATCCAGTCGCTGCTCACGAAAATAAGATGTAGAACATTGTCTTTGTGGATAAAGCACTAGACTACAAGGTCAGTTTGAGCCACAAGGTTGGTGGTTGAAAGTCACCGGCTACTCCTTGGAAACCCTATATAGAGTCACTATGAGTTGGAATGAACTCGCGGGCACTTAACAACTAACAAGTTTTCATCGGTTTGCCCACTCTATGCTCTACCACATTCATAGGTATGTTTGCAACAAAGGTAAATGCCTATATACAAATGTTCTCTGCTAAACTCACCTATATCTGTGGATACACTTCCACGCTTCCTCTCATCCCCATTCAGCCTGTGTATCTGTCTCTACCTGTAAGCATTGTTATTGCTATTTACCTCTACCCTCTTTAACCCTTGCTTTCCTCCCTCTGTCTTCACCATTCTTTTGTCAACTTCTTCATGTAGTATAATGCTTTCTCCATCACCTGAGTTAATGTGTGGTGCTGTATGATAAACACTGGACCACAAGGTCATTTTAAATTACAAACTAACCAGTCACTCCTCAGAAACCCTATACAGGGTTGCTATGACTTGGAGCTGACTCAATGGCATTTAACAATAACAACCTTCTAGCCAGTGAATTACTCTCTCATCTTTCCCATCCTTGGTAAACATCAAAGAATATTTCTTTTAGTATGAAACCTTTTCGTGAGTTTTTACCATAGTGGTCTTATATAATATTTGTCCTTTTGTAATTGACTAATTTCATTTAGCATAATGTCCTCCATGTTTATTCATGTTATGAAGTGTTTCACAGATTCATCATTATTTTTCAGTGTTATGTAATATCCTGTTGTGAGTAGGTACCAAAGTTTATCTAATCTTCCAGTAATGAACTATTAGGCTGTTTCCATCTTTTTGCTATTGTGAATAGTCCACTGTATGGGTGTGCTTATATCTATTCATGTCATGGCTCTTATTTCTTGGGTATATATACCAAGTATTACTTGGTATATATATATACCACTCTAAGCCTTTCCCTATCTTCCTTGCTTATCCACCCCCTCCCACTTCCTGTGTATTGCCCTCCCCCACCCCTTGTGTATTTCCTTCACCATGGACTGCCAGAATAACAAGTAAATCTGTGTTGGAAGAGGTACAGCCAGAATACTCCTTAGAAGCCAGGATGTTGAGACTTTGTCTCTCATAATTCAGACATATTATCGTAGAGACCAGTCCCTGGAAAAGAATGTTATGCTTGGTAAAATGGAGGATCAACAGAAAAGAGGCAGACCCCCCAAAGAGATGGGTTGACACAGTGTTAGCCACAATGGGCTCAAATGTGACAACAATTGCCAGAATGGTGCAGGACTGGACAGGGTTTCAGTCTCTTATGCACAGGTGTGCTATGAGTAGGAGCCAACTTGATGGCAACTATCAGCAACAGCCTCATCTTTCTCCCGCAGAGCAGCTGGTAGTTTCAAACCGCTGACCTTTCTACTCCCGTAAGGATTTACACCCTCGGAAACCCTGTACAGGGTCGCTATGGGTCGGAACCGACTCAACGGCACTTAACAGCAACAGCAATGCTGCAATGAACATGATGTACAAGTGTTTAAATCTCTACTTTCAAGTCTTTTAGGTTTATTTCTAGGAGGAGAATTGTTGAGTCATAAGTTAGTTCTCTGTTTAACTTTTAAGGGACCTCCAAACTGTTTTTCAAAGCTGCCCTAACATTTTATATTCTCACCAACAATGGAGAAGTGTTGCACAACAGGGCTCTGTGATACAGGGATCGAGGCATAATCTGAATGGGTAAAAGAGGGGAAATCATGTTAAGATGCTTGATTATCTTGCCATCAAGGCAAGCAATTAAATCCCTTCAGGACAACACCCCCCACCCCCACCCCAAGACTGAAACTCAAAGGGAATGCACAATCAGGCATGTAAGCTTGTTGTGGAAATGGGAGAAAGGCAGCAATGATAATATGAACTGGGTTTGACCATGTTTCATAGACTCATGCCAACCTGGAGGTGAGATAGAAAAGAGGAATAGCTTGTTGGTGAGACCTGGGGACTCCTGAGTCCATGGACAAGGATGTGGCCACAAAGGGCTTGAGCTTAGAGTGAAGTGTTCAGCAGATACGAAGTGAGGGGAGATGCTCAAGAATGCCCAAACTTGCAGATAGCATCCATTTGACCTAGTTCCCATGGTTTTATATTCAGAACTTGACTAGAGGGAGATAAAGAAATTTAATAAAGGAGACAAGTGTAAATTGCTATAATTTAATGAACTTGACCTATACTTATGGCTGTAGTAGCTCAAAATATCAACTGAGAGGGAAAGAGTCTTCACATCAAGGATCAAACCTATCCCATCTGTACACAGCATTGATAGGGATGGACAACTTCGACACTGGCTACCTAAAAAATGGGGCGGCAGTGGATTTATAAAGACAAAAAATGACTGGCTTACAGGTTTTCAAGAGGGAGTTTAGTTTCAGCGTATGCAGGGGAAGGTAGAATCCCTACTATATCACAGTTTTCTTCTTTTCTTGATGGATCTGGTGGAAGGAGGTGAGCATTAAATTTTTATGATTCTATAGTGGGTAATTGAAGAAGTCAGGAAAGCACTACAGGAACAATCAAATAAGATAGATACAATATTTAAAATAATTCAGAACCTACAGAACGAGGTCCAAACAATCAATAACAGAATATCAGAAATAGAAAATACTCTGAAAGGGCAAAGGAGTAGAATAGATGAGATGGAAGGCAGAACCAGTGAGCTGGAAGACAAATCTCTCAATACCACTAAGATAGAAGAACAAACACAAGAAAGATTAAAAAAATCTGAAGAAGGTCCAAGATTCATGTTGGACAATATGAAGAGGAATAACTTAAGAATTATCAGCATTCCAGAACAAGAAGAATCACACAAGTCTACAGAGGAAATAGTTGAAGAACTGCTGGAAGAAAATTTCTCTAACATCCTGAAAAGTGAAAAGATAAACATTCAAGAAGCTCAACGAACCACAGGAAGGAAAGACCCCCAAAGGAAAATCACCAAGACATATCATAATCAAGCTTTTCAAAATCAAAGATAAGGAGACACTTCTGAAAGCAGCCAGGGAAAACAGAAGGTCATATACAAAGGCAAACAAGTCAGATTAAGCTTGGATCTCTCAGCAGAAACCATGCAAGCAAGAAGACAATGGGGAGACATATATAAAACCCTTAAAGAAAAAAATTGCCAACGAAGACTCCTTTATCCAGCAAAGCTAGCAATCAAGTAAGATGGTGTAATCAAAACATTCCAGCATAAACAGAAGCTAAGGGATTTTGCCAAAGCCAACCCTGCACTACAAAACATCCTAAAGGGAGTTCTGTGGACTGAGAACCAACAAGAACCAATAACATGCCATACATGGCAGCACCTCTCAGAATTAAGCCGACAGAAGGAAGAGTGGAGAACAGAACAAAACTATAAGAACAAACTCAGAGAATCTGGGAGGTTAGTCTATGATCAAAACAATTACAGTGTAAAAGAAGGTAAACGTAGGAACAGAGATCCAGATGGTGAGAAGATCAGGTCAATTACAGGATAAAATAGACTGCACTAAATGGAGAGCAAAATTAATGGACTACAAGGCAACTTCATAGAAAATTAGCACTTCACAACATACCAAGAGAATGAAAATCCAAGAAGAACATGGCAACATTTAAAACTATGAGGAAACTCACAAGAAAGAACACAAAAAGCATGAACTCAACAAAGGAAGACACATAGAACAAAGAAAGCAGCAACACCACACTAAAACAAACACAATGGCAGCAGTTAATCAATAGTGGGTAATTGTAATCATGACTTATTGTGATTGTCACAACTGTAAAGGTAGAAGTTTTATAACAAAAAAGGGTGAGTAGTTAATCTTTCATTCCAGGAACAGAGGACTTTAGGATTATCAAGGGAAAAAAGCAAGAGTGGAACACAGGACCCTAACCAGAAACGCAGTGCGACACTACAGATGGAGGCAGAAATGATGACATGGGGAGATTAGAGCAGCTAAGGACTCTAGACCCATGGAAAAAGAAAGGCTGTGTGCTGGTGGCCAGGAAGCAGGCATGTAAAATATGTCCTTTAGTTCTTTAAATGATTATATATTCCTGAGTGTTTTTGTATACTTCAAAAAATAAAACAAAACAAGAAAAAACAGGGAATAGAAGCAAATACTGTTAATGATGATGCACAGAGGGGATTGTAATCATTGTAATGAACCCATATTCACCCCCCATGCAAACTCAATTCCCAATAAAAGCTTTAAAGAAAGAAGTGTTTCAGTTTCTCCACATCCTGGCCAACATTGTTATTCTGTTAATAGCCATCCTAATGAAAAAGAACGTGACATCAAGATTGGAAGAAAACTCAGTAACAACTTGCAACATGTAAATGCCACACTTCATTTACTGAAATTGAAGATACCTTGAAGCATTTTCTGATGCAGATCAAAGATTATTACAACATTAAGTATGGATTATATATCAATATAAAGAAAATAAAAATAATTACAATGAGACCAATATGCATTGCATGAGAATTGGAGGAAATAATTGCAGTTGTCATGGATTTCATTATACTTGAATGCACAATCAGTACCCATGGAAGCAGCAGTCAAAATAGCAAATGATATATTGATTGCATTGGGCAAATCTTCCACAAAAAGCCTCTTTAAAATATTAAAAAGTAAAAATGTTCCCTTGAGAACTAAGGTGCCCTTGATGTAAGTCAGATTACTTTCAGTTGCCTCATCTGCATGTGAATTTTGGACAATGAATTAGGAAGACTGAAGAAGAACTGATACTTTGAATTATGGTGCTAGTAAATGCAATGTACTATGGGTTGCCAGAAGAATGAACAAATCTGTCTTGGAAGAGATGCTGTCAGAATACTTCTCAGAAACAAGGATGGCAAGATTTCATCTCATAGACTTTGGACTTGCTATCTGTAAGGACCAGTCTTGGAAAAGGACATCATATTTGGCAGATGAGAAAGTCAAAGAAAAAGAGGAAAACCCTCAAGGAGCTGGATTAACACAATAGTTGCAAGGATGGGTTCAAACAAACCGACAATTGTGAAGATGGTGCAGGAGCAAGGTAGTGTTTGGTTTTGTTGTAAATAGGGCACCCACCCCCTATTTACAACTAAGTGGAAACTGACTGGAGGACACCCAGCAACAATTACACCTATTGTCATAATCCCATATGGGAATGAGCTGTCTTTGTTATGTTAATGAGTCCATCTTTTTGAGATGCCAAGACTCATGGAGATCTCCAAGGAATCAGGAAGCTAAAGAGACAAAGACCTTCCTCCAGACCTGACAAAGAGAGAAACACCCTATAGTGTAGTGGTTACGAATCGGGCTGCTAACCTCAGGGTCATCAGTTCGAAACTACCAGCTGTTCCATGGGAGAAATATGATGCTTTCTTTGCCTGTAAAGATTTACAGCCTCAGGAACCCTGTACAGGGTCACTATGAGTTGGAACCGATCCACAGCACATAACAACAAATAACTGGGATGGGGAATGCCCAGCCTGAGGGCCGTATGATGTCCAAAAAAATCATTTGGTTTGGTCCTGCCAAGGCACCCGCAGTTCCAGCCATCACATTGTTGTTCTGTGCCATCAAGTTGGTTCTGACCCATAGCGACCCTGTGTAGGGTTTCCAAGAAGCTGCTGGAGAACTTGAACCTTGCAGTTCAAACAGCTTTGCAGTCTGGCACATTAACCCACAGCGCCACACCAGGACTCCAGCCATCACATTAGGGGTAAATTAATTAAATGGTTGACCAAATATAGCAGGCAGTTTTTAAGCTGATGATTTTGTATTGGCCCACCAACAATGCTATAAATATCCAAATGGCATTGGCAGAAAAAAGGTTCCCCACCCCTAACATATAGTTTGTGTTCTGAATTCAGACTTCTAGTATCCTAAACTGAGAAAACAAATTTCTGTTTGGTAAGTCACCCATTTGTGGCATTTCTGCTCTAGCAGCACAAACTAACTAAGACAGAAATTAATTCAATTGAGTTGTCTCTTTGTACAATGTGCTCAGAATTATATTTGGGACACTGGATTTTTTAATATATATATTAACTAAAGCAAAGGACAAGCCAGGGCCTTTACATCGTGGTACTGGGAATCGGTAAATCCATCTTTTCAACATTTCTTCATCCTTATATTTAATGTATTTAGCAAATACAGCATACTTGTGATGATTTGGTCACATCAAATTGTTAATCACACTAAAACAACTAACGAGATTGGAAAATGTTATTAAAGCAAAAAGCATTCCATTTTGGAGTACAATTGTACAGAAAAAGGAGCCTGGGCTCCATCATTTATTTCTTTTAACCAGTAAAATTCTGTCTGGTTCATCTCAAAAAGGAAACAGTGAAATGCAAGAGAAATTTGTACACTTCTCCATTCATCAGAAATCTGAATCTGCAGCAATTTTTGTGCCTTCTGAATAACTTCATTTTCTTTTTCCAAGACGTGGCTTCAGAACAAAATAATGATAGCTGTTCAGTTTTTTTTTTAATGTTTTATTGTGAGTTATGTGATAGTTGACATGGGAGAACATTAGTTTTACATTCATCCTATCTTATATCGTTTCATTGCCATGGTTACAATCCCCTCCATGCATCATCAACCACCCAAAGGGTACACCCTGCATGCCTGCCCCCTGGTCATCAGCATTCAGTCCCTCTCCCTCTTTGGGTCTAGAGTCTCCAGCCGCTCCATCTCTCCATGTGATCTTCTCTGCCTCCATCTCTGATGTCACTGCTTCTCTAGGTAGGGTCCCACATTCCGCACTTCTCCCTTGAGAGGGTTCCAAGGACCTCGGCTCCTGGACTGCATAGTCATTCACTACCTCCTTGCTACAATATGCCCACCTTTACATTTCCAACCCTCACAGTCCTGATAACAATTATTCACTATTGTACCACAAGGGACCTATCCTCATCAATTTTCATTAGTTCGCCCAGACAGATTAGATATTACTCAGTGGAGATTCTACCTTCCTCTGTGCCCTCTGAATCTAGGCTCCCTCTTGAAAGCTTGTAGGGCAGTCACTTCTTGCCTTTGTGTTGTTGTTGTTGTTAACTGCCGTCGAGTCGGTTACGATCCATAGCGACCCTGTGTAGGGTTTCCAAGGAGATGCTGGTGAGCTTGAACCGCCAACCTTGCAGTTCAAATGACTTTGCAGTCTGGTGCATTAACCCACAGCACCACACCAGGACTCCTCTAGCCTTTGTAGCATCCCCATTTTAGGTAGCCAATGTCCAAGTTGCCTATCCCTGTCTACTCTGTGTATGGAGTAGAAATGAAAATGATCCTCATTGTAAAGATTTGTTCCCTCTTTTGAGCTGCTGCATCCAAATGTGTAGAGCAGTTCAGTTTTTAACAGAGCACTTGCTATATGCCTGGCACCTTTATTTCATTTAGTTCTTACTACAACCTCATCAGAGAAATTCAATTATTATTCCCCCTTTACAGATGAGAAAACTGGATATTAATTTATCCAAGGGTACTCAATGATAACTGGCAGCAGTAGCTTAATTACCACTTATTTATGCAATTTAGGTTTAATCACATGCCCGAGTTTACACAACTTCCTTCAAGGCATTATACAATAAAAGAGACTTGTATAACCTGATTGTTTTTACGTAAGAGTTACTGATATACTTTGAGAGATAATACACATATTGATTAAACAATGTGTGAACAAGGCAGCATTAAATAAAATCAACCTAAATCTGAAATGAAGTCTGAGAACAGTCTAACTATCAAAGATGCAATCTGAGTAGGAGGCCAGGAAGCTATAGAGGGCAGTCAGTTTGGTGTGGTTGGTACAGCCTTCATAGTAGAGGAAGGCTATGAAAAATTAATAAGGTGTAAATATGCAGAGAGGATAGTGAGAAAAGTATTCAAGGAATGGGTACTGGAACAAGTAGTAGTTAGCAGAGAGAGAAAGAAAGAGATGGAGAGACAAAAAGAGAGATTGAGACAGATTGAAGTGCAGGGAAGGGAAGGCGATATCCTACTTTCTTTAAGTGCCAGAGAGCACAAGGGAAAAAGAGTCTTTCCCTAATGAAATACTCATAGTAATAGCTTCCTTTTGAAATGAATGTTAACTCCCATCCCACATACCTTGAGTGGACTTGACACTTTGGGGGATGCAAGAAAGAAGATAGCAATGAAGGTGAAAGGTTGTTCAGTGATTAGCAGTCCAAGGCACAATATAAAGTCACTATGAAAGAATATTCTGTTGCTTCAGAGTCTACAGACTTCCAAGTAGAGTTGCTAAGGCCATGAACATGTGGGGCATATCCCAAAGCTCTTGAGCTGTTAATCTCAGTTTGTCCCCTTTTATCGTTAACTCAATATCTTTCCCAAATTGCTCAGCCCTCGGAAACCCTGTACAGGGTCGCTATGGGTCGGAACCGACTCGATGGCACTTAACAACAACAACAACTTCTTCTGCTTGGATTTCTCTGAAACTTTTTTTTAGTGCATCCTTCTCTCTTGGGTCCCAGGATCATCAAAACATGTTTTCTCTTGGCTAGGCTGAATTCACACATTCTTCCAGTTTTACTGGCTTAATATATTCTATTTCTACCAACAAGCATAAAATACAAAATGTATGTTTGGAGTCCTGGTATGACCCTCTAGGATAAGTACTCAACTTCAAGGTTGACAATTCAAACTCACAGCTGCTCCTAGGAAAACCTATACACTGCCACTGTGAGTCAGAACTGACTTGAGGCATTTAACAACAACATTTCTACCAACAAGCATAAAACACTAAAAAGTTGTAAACATGTATGTATATAATCATATCTTTTTGCATAGAATTCTTACAAATCTAAGTTCCTCTCAATAACATTTGATCTATCTACATTAATATAGCATATTTACTTCCAGATTATTAGTCCTTGTGATGATTCAAGAAGGATCAAGTAAGCAGCAATGAAGCGGCAAGCTAAGCCCTACAATGTTTGGTGGGCTTCTGTGGACCCAGATGGGGACCTGGTTGGCCAGCAGTGTGGTGAAAACTGGGGACTCCTGGGCCCAGAGTCAGTGGCATGGCCACAGAGGACTAGAGTGGAGAGTGAAGCTACCAGCTGATAGGAAGAGAGGGCATACGCACAAGAACACCCACACCTGCAGATGGTACCCATGTGACCTGGCCCTGATGAATGGATGATCAGAACTCAACCAGGAGAAGAAAGAAGATGAAAAAA
>NW_006408564.1:5543385-5554113 GCF_000296735.1 Chrysochloris asiatica | reverse complement strand
GGTTTGGAGCTTTAGAGGAGCAAAGGTGCAGGGAAGTGGCCCATTGAATAAACTATGCTTACTGAGACCCACGTTGTGCTGGGCATAGTGGTAGGTAATAAAGAGTGGAAGACAAATGGTTTAATTTGTTCTTCAAGAAGTTTACCCTCAAGAGGGGAAATAATGTTAAGATGCTTGACTGTTTTATGAATATTGGTTTCCCTTGCTTACTATTGCAAAATAGACACTTGAGTGGGATAGACAGGATTATCAGAAAACATGATTACAGAAAGCTTGTAAGTCTGTCTTCACCCTATAACTGATTGGAATACCTAAAAGGGGTTCTAGAACTTGCCCAGTGAAATAGGCTTCATGAAGAATGTTTCTAGTGTATAGAACCTTAGGTGGAATTCTGAACCCCATCCAGAATCTTTTGAGGTGGGGCATTCCCACTTGAAAGGACGTGCAGACCAACCTGGAGTGGCTAGAGGAACAGAAGATACTTCTTCAAAGAACGACCAGCAAGAAAAATGAAAAACAAAAATGGCAGTCTAATTGGCTTCTATAAGAACAAGCAAGTTGTTCACTGGGGAGCCATCAAGGCAAGCAATCAAGTCCCTTCAGGACAAACCCTCCTTCAAGACTAAAACTCAAAGGAAACACATGAGCAGGCATGCAAGCTTGCTGGTGACTGCATTGGCCTACTTGTCAGCCAAAATGGGGCAAAGGCAGCAATAAAGATATGTGCTGAGTTTGACCATGTTCCATAGACTCCCGTCGACATGGGCTTGAGAGAGAGGAAAGGAAGGACAGGTTGGTTCTAAGTGTGGTGAAACCTGGGAACTCTTGAGCCGACAAAGACCTGGCCACAGAGGGCTAGAGCTGAGAGTGAAGCATCAAGCTGATATGAAGTGAGGGGAGATGCACAAGGATGCCCAAACTTGCAGATGTTACCGACTTGACCTAGCTTGGATGACTTGATGATCAGAATTCAATTAGAGGAAAATAAAGAAATTTGATACAGGTAACAAGTGTAAATTGCTACAATTTGATGAACTTGATATATACTTATGGATGTAATAGCTCAAAATACCAACTGAGAGGAAGGAGTCTTTACATCAAGGATCAAACCTATCCCATCTGTACACAGGGTTGGTAGGGATGGGCAACTTAGACATTGGCTAACTAAAATGGGGGCAAGGAGCCTGTAAAGGCATGAAATGGCTGTCTTACAAGTTTTCAAGAGGGAATTTCGTTTCAGAGTGTGCAGGGGAAGGTCTAATCCCCACTGAATGTTTTTCCTCTTGTCTAGGTGGATCTGGTGAAAGGAAATAGGGATGGGATTCATTGATTCAACAGTGTTGTTGTTGTTATGTGCTGTGGAGTCAGTTCTGACTCACAGTGACCCTGTACAGGGTTTCTGAGACTGTAAATCTTTACGGGAGCAGAATGCCTCATCTTTCTCCTGCAGAACAGCTGGTAGTTTTGAATTGCTGACTGTGAGATTTGCAGCCTGATTCATGAGTTGTTATTAATATCCCTAGTTGTGATTGTCACAACTGTAAAGGTTGAGGTTGTGTAACAAAAAGGGGGAGGAATTAATCTTGCATTCCAGGTACAGAGGACCCTAGGACCATCAAGTGAGAAGAGTATTAGCGGAACCTGGGACTCTAACCAGAGAAGCAGTGACCCCAGAGATGAAGACAGAAGTGATGACATGAAGAGATTGAGTAGCTGAGGACTCTAGAGTCATGGAAAGAGAGAGGCTGTGTGCTGGCGACCAGGAGACTGGCTCCAGAATGTACCCTTTGGTTGTTTAAACGATTATATATTCCTGCGTGTTTTTTGTTTGTTTCTTTCTTTTGTTTTTCTACATTAAAAAAAAAAAGAGAGGGGTTTTCTCGATAAAAGAAACAGTCTATGATGGTTTTAGGGGGAAGAGGAAATGATACATGCACTAGAGAGTAGACATGTGTTGACATGGGTGATGGGGCAGGCAATATACAACTGGAGAAAGGTTGGCAAAGGAAAGATGAGTGTGGCGGGAGACACAGGGAGGAATGCAGTGGTTCACATGAATAGAGCTAAATGCTGTTAACTTGGTACATGGAGGGGATTGCAACCATGAAATGAAGTAAAGTATATGATCTGTTGAATATAAAACTGATGATCTGCTCTGTAAACCTTCATTCAAATCACAATAAAAAGTTTTTTAAAAAGTCATAAAATGAGTTTTTTTAAAAAGAAGTTTACCCTCAAAAGGGAGGAAACATAACATAAAGAGTACTTCCAATATGGTGTACTTGTTGTTGTTTTCAGGTGCCATCAAGTCGGAACTGACTCATAGCGACCCCATGCACAGCAGAATGAAACAATGTCCGATCCTGGGCCAACTTCACTACTGCTGCCACACTTGACACCATCAATGATGCCACCTGGCTGATCCATCTCGTTAGGGGTCTTCCTCTTTTTCTCTGACCCTCCATCGTACCCAGCATGACATCTTTCTCCAGCGACTGTTCCCTCCTGACAATATGTCCAAAGTATGAGAGATGAAGTTTAGCCATCTTGGCCTCTAAGGAGCACTCTGGTTACACTTCTTCCAAAACAGATCTATTGGTTCTTTTGGAAGTCCATGGCACTTTTAGTATTCTCCTCCAACACCACAATTCAAAGACATCAATTCTTCTACGATCTTCCTTATTCACTGTCCAGCTTTCACATCCATATGAGGCTATTGAAAATACCATGGCTTGGGTCAGGCGCACCTTAGTCTTCAAGCTGACATCTCTGCTCTTCAATACTTTAAAAAGTTCCTGTGCAGCAGATTTGCCTAATGCAATACGTCGTCTGATCTCTTGACTGCTGCTTCCGCGAGTGTTGATAGTTGATCCAAGAAGAATGAAGTCCTTGACAACTGCAATCTTTTCTCCGTTGATAAGAATGTTGTTTATTGGTCCAGTGGTGAGGATTTTTGTTTTCTTGACAGTGAAATGCAATCCATACCGAAGGCTGTGTTCTTTGATCTTCGTCAGTATATGTTTCAAATCTTCGAGCAGTGAGAGCTCTGTCAACAACAACATGGAATACCAAGCCAAGAGGGCTCATGAGATGGTGTTGGAACTCTGAAACAAATATAAAGGTATGTTTGGAGGATCGGAGGTTCGGAGGGTTTACAGCTGGGGAATTTGCAGGAGAATCCAGAAATCCATTGTTTTCTGGTTCAAGACACTCAGCTGTTCCTGGAGCTGCCATCTTGGGAGAGAGTATCTTGATTGTATCAGGATTGATAATATCAGGAAAGAACATCTTGATTGTATCTTGATTATATCAGGATTGATATAGAAATTTAAAGTGATAGTTTTGACAAAAAACCAATCGGCCACCACTTGTCTGTCAGTCGTGCTGTGGTGGATTCAGTTGCTGTGATTCTGAGGGCTCTGCCACTGGTATTTTAAATAACCAGCAGTGTCACCCATGGTGGACAGGTTTCAGATGAGCTTCCAGACAAAGACAGACTAGGAAGAAAGAGTGATGAACTACTTCCGAATCACTAGTCACTGAAAACTCCGACTAGCAGAGAAACATGGTGTACTAGCTGTGGTATATTGAAAAGGAAATGGGAATACAGACTTGAGAGTCCTGATAATTGTCTCTACTGCTTTCTAGCTTTGTGACTGTGGGCAAGTTACTGGAGATCAACCTTCTCCTATTTGCTATCCAGAAAATGAGGATGATTATACCTATTACACAGGCGTGTCATTAATAGTACATATACATTAGTATTAGACAATGTAGTAGCGTGGCACATAGTATTGTTGTTATTAGGTGCTATCGAATCAGTCCCAAATCACAGCGACTCTGCATTTATAGGTACAACAGAAAGAAACACTGCCCAATACTGTGCCATCCTCATAATTGTTGTTACATTTGTGTCCATTGTTGCTGCCACTATGTCACTTCATCTTATTGGAGAGTCTTCCTCTTTTTCATTCTCACTTTACTTTGCCAAACATGATGTCCTTCTCCAAGGACTGGTCCTTCCTGTAAAGATGTCCAAAGTATGAGAGACATAGTTGTTAAGTGCCATCAAGTTAGTTCTGACTCATAGTGATCCTGTATAGGGTTTCCAAGGAATTTCTGGTGGGTTTGAACCACCGACCTTTGGATTAGCAATCCAGTGCTTATCCTACAGCACCATACCAGGACTCTATGAGAAACATAGTAGGTGGCCTTTAAGTTAGAGATGATGCAATGATTATTATAATGATAGCACTTGTGATGTATGAAGTGTTATAGAGATGTATTGTGGGTAAAAGTTAATTCTGATCATGGTCATGGGGAGGTTGGTAGGGGAGATGGTGTTGGGGTTAGTGGCTGCATCTGTAAGCCATCTGTCAGGAAAAAACAGCTGGAAAAGTATTTGATGAGATGACTTCAAAAGCCCATCAACAGTAAGATTCTGCGAATTACAAGTTAGAAAGTTCTTCAGCTGGCAGAGCCCGTATCAGGCAGAGCCCTTGATAAACACCTTTGACAATGTGAAATGAATGGATGCTGCTAAATTGATACTTAATATGCATAAATAATTCCTTTTCACCCTTTGATACAGATAATGTACGGTATAAGCTTCTACCACTTTCCAGGGTTTCTAAAACACAGAAGCTCAAGGGCTTTGCTTTCTTGGATTAGGATATTTACACCTTTTGAAAAGGGCATTGACTTTCAATTGGGTCTGATTTTAAACTTCTTGAAACTTTGGAATGTGAGACCAAGGATAGGTGCTTAGCCACCTAGTGTACGCTTAGCAAATACCCAATAACTTGCAGTAACACAAACAATTAACACTTTCCTCCAAAAGATTTCTTATTAAATTAGAATGTAAAGAATATAAATGTATCCTATGCTTTCTGGATGTCAGACATCAGATTTGTTTCCAAGCATGTTGAATCGTCCATAAACAAGCCTTCCTGCTGTGCAAGGGAGTCAGTCAGTAAGGTTCAGGCAGTCGAGTCTTATGGGACAAATTCGGCCTTCATTCACATTGCTTCCATTTCCTACTCAATGCCAATTCCTACAGTGGCAGGACTTGGCCTTGAATTTCTCAAGATAATGTGCATTAAAGTGAAAAGTCGATATCCGTAGTTCAAGGACAAAAGAGACCATAAGGTACTGAAAAAAATTAGAGTCCTGCAACCCAAGAAGACTGCTGTGTTGTGCTGGCATATCAGACCACAGCAGTGGAGTAAGCCAATTCTTGAGGCAAAAGCCACAGGGAGGGAATTAAAGCAACTCCAGACCTCTTACTCAGCACATGCTGTTATTCATGCAGAAGCGGGGATACCAGTAAGACTCCAGGTGCTGAATCAGCCTTGTTTCTGGCCTATAGTATATATAAATAGAGAAATCCTTAAAAGGAGTAACTCCTAAGGGACAAAACACCCATATTCTATTTAGGAGAGCACATCCCGGTACAATTTTTTACCACTGGCCACGGGAAGGTGGTTTGCTCAGTGAAGGGTATAGCTGGAGTCCTTGACTGGGCAATCCATCAAGGGTTCTCTGAAACTCAGGAGATTGTTGGTGCTAAAGGCCAAAACATGCCTTCAGCTGTGTCTTTGGGCAAAGTGTTTCCCATATGCCTCCTTCAGTTTTCTGGGGAAAATTGTGCTTGAAAGGATTAAAGGTGGCTTAAAGGATTAAATAATACAATGTATGGAATGTGCTTGCCACTTGTCCAAAAGCTTCATAAGTGCTCAGTAAATGTTAACAGTAGTTCAGATAATAACGTGGTGGTTGTGTGCCGTGGAGTCGATTTGGACTCATAGTGATCCTGTATAGGATTTGTGAGGCTATAAATCTTTACGGGAGCAGAAAGCCTCATCCTTCTCCTGGGGAACGGCTGGTAGTTTCAAACTGTTGACCTTGAGGTTAGCAGCCCAACCTGTAACCACTATGCTACCAGAGCTCTTTAGTAAGGAACTTAAGGCTCATTATTTACATTTGGAACAGCATGCACATTTCATGACCAGGTACTCTTAAACAACTTGTTATTTGTTTTTGTTGTTGTTAAGTGCCGATGAGTCGATTCTGACCCATAGCGACCCAGTATAGGGTTTCCAAGGAGCCACTGGATATTACTCTCCTCAAATTTACTGTTAGACTTGTGCCCATAAAAATAACCAAAAAACTAAAAGAATAGAAAAGAAATATGGAGAGAAAATTAGAAAATGTATTTAAGAAACAGATGCTCCCTCCAGAATTCTGTAAAGGGAAACAGTATTATGCTGGGACCTTAAAATTGGAAACTAACTCTTAGGCTTCTATTGTGGACATTTATTGAAACACAATATGACAGCCACTATGCTAAGGGCTTTGTATGAAATGTTTTATTTGATCTTCAAAATAATCATGTGGAATAAGATGTTATCTCTATTTTACAGAGTAGTAAACAGATTTAGAGAGATTATGTGAAATTTCCAAGGAGGCACAGCTAATAAATTAGTTATCTGTATAACAAATTATCCCCAACACAGTGTCTTAAAACAATAAACATTTTCAGGGATGAGATTAAGATGAGGCTTGTGAAGCATTAAAATTTAAGGCAGTGCCAAAATATTTATCAACTAAGATAAACTATATTCTAATGCATTATCTTCAAAATAAAAATGAATACCAAAAGAACCAATGTGGAATTAAATAGAAACATCTTAAATCAAGACAAGGTCTGTATTGCAGACTTTTTCTCTTTTGCTTGGGCTCCAATCTGGACCTGTTTAAGACCATTAGTGACCCTCTGTTCTCAATTTCCCCATCTTTCATATAAACATGCAATGTTCAAATTCTCCCTCCTAAACTCAAACTTGTCTGCTTACCTCCATCCCCAAAGCTACTATTCTCATTCAAGCTATCTTATTTCACTTATGCGGCTGAAGTAGTCTTCTAACTGTCCTTCCCACCTCTGGTCTGGGTTTCCAGGAAGCAGACACTGAAATAGAGATTTGCATGTAGGCAGTGAAGGGAGTGAGGAAAGCAAGATGGCACAGAGGGTGAAGTTGGCCCATGATGCAGTCACAATGAAGGCCTTAGTGCATCTAACAGTAAGTTCTGGAGTTGATTTCAGTTGCTTTAACAATGGCCAGACCTCCTCCTAAGCATAGACACATAGTGTTGTCATTGGATACAAGTTGCTCCCTAGAGATAGTCCAAGACCTTAGACTAGGCAGTTGTCTTCAGCCAAGTATAATTCCCAGAGAGGATCAGCAGAGAGCTGTCAATCACCAATGCTGGAAAAGGCTGTAGGATAAAGTGCTTGAGTCTTTAAGGGGGATATCTGGATGGATCATCTCTGGATCTACTAGAACTCCTCAGTCTATTTTACTTAGTGGTAGATGCAGTCTTTATTTTATTTTAAATGCAAATTGGATCCTATAATTGTCTGTTTAAAACCCTTCAATGGTGTTCATTGAACTTGGAATAACACTCAAGCAAATTCAACCAGGATTCTTCATCATCTGGCTCTATCCACCTCTCATCTCATGATGCTCAGCACCATGGTGTCTCTCTTCCTCTCACAGGGATCTGCATTCTGCTTCTGAACAAGCTAATAGCTGCTCAGCCCTGTAACAGGCCTCTGCCATTCCTTGTCTGGATGTTCTCCCTAGTCTGCTCTTTGCCTTTCCAACTCCTACTTATTTCTTCAGCCTAAATGACCCTTCTCATAGATGGCCAAACTTTGTCTCTTATATTTCAGACATATTGTTAGGAGGGATCACTTGCTGAAGAAGGATATCATGTTTGGTAAGGTGGAGGGTCAGAGAAAAAGAGGAAGACCCCCAGTGAGATGGATTGGCCAAGTGGCAACATCAATGGATTCAAGCGTGGCAACAGTAGTGAGGTTGGCCCAGGATCGGGCAGTGTTTGGTTCTGCTGTGCATAAGGTTGCTGTGGGTCGGTACTGACTCAATGGCACCTAACACCAACAACATAGAGCTATTGTTTATTGTTACTGTTTTTAGATGCTGTCAAGTTAGTTCTTATCCACAGCAACCTTATGCATAACAGAACAAAGCAGTGCCTGATCCTGTGCCATCCTCATAATTGTTTCTATGTTTGAGGTCATTATTACAATCACTGTGTCATGCATGATCCTCAATTGTTTGGACCATTGTGTATCAAATACCCTAAATCTTAGTGGCTTGAATTGATAAATATATATTGTTTCTTAGGATTCTGCAGGTAGACTGGATGGTTCTTCTGATAGTTTCCCCGGGGCTTGCTTATGTGGCTACAATGAGCTGGTAGGTCAGGTTAGAGTTGGACTTAGCTACCACAGCCAGGCTTGTCCCTCTCCACATAACCTTTCATCTCAGTTTCTTTCTGGTATAATGGTCTGAGGGTCCCAAGAAGTTGAAAATAGAAGCTAAAGGTCTCTTGAGGACTTACCCCTGGAGCATGCACTACATTTCTGCCACAGAGATTGGACAGAGCAAGTTATAGAACTGCCCAGATTCAAAGAGTGGGGAAATAGATGTCACCTGTTAAAGGTGGCGCTACAATGACTGTGGCCATATTTAATTTATTGTCATTGGGTGCTGTCCAGGTGACTCTAGCTCATGGAGAACTCATGTGACAAAATAGAACTGTGCCTGAGGGTTTTCTTGACTGTAAAGAAAAGGTAGAAGAGATCGACAGGTCTGTCTCCCATGGAGCCACTGGGTGAGTTTGAACTGCCAACCTTTAGTTAGCGGCTGAGCTCTTGGGCCACCAGGTCTTCTTTGTAAGTACTCATGATAATATTTGATAACCATGCTCTACTTTTCCTTCATGTTGTTGTTGTTTGAAGTACCATCAAGTCAGTTCAGACTCATAGCGACCCTGTACCAGGCTTCTAAGGAGCGACTGGTGAGTTTGAACAGTAGACCTTGAGGTGTTCAAACTGATATGGTGATCCTGTGCTTATCCTACAGCACCATGCCAGGACGCCTTTTCCTTCATAATTCTTCTCATTGTACTATGTAATCATATTGTTTGTGTTTAGTTTGTTCCTTCCTATAATGGCGTTCAGGCGTGGCACTGTAGGATAAGCACTGAACTGCTAACCACAATGCTAGTAGGTAAAACCCACCAGCTGCTCCTTGGAAATCCTATGCAGGGTCTCTATGAGTTGGAACTAACTCACTGGCATGTAACAAAAACAACAACATGATGTGAGCTCTGAAAGGATAGATATAATTCCAATGATCCTAACTGCCTAGAGCACTAGAGCAGTGTCTCGTGAATAGCTGGCAGTCAATAAATACTGGCTGAGTTAAAGAATGAATAAATGAAGTTCCCTCTTAGATCTGACACCCTCTGACTTTTATACATCTTGATACCTTGTGTTAATATCTATAAAGTCTCAAAGTAGTGGTCCCCACACCAGCATAATTTGCATCACCTAAGAACTTGCTAGAAGGAAAAATTCTTGGACCCCATACTAGATCTACTGGGTCAAAAATGTGGGGCGTGGGGCTCAGAAATCTGAGACATGTCAACTTCTCCAGGTGATTCTGATAAATAGAAAGTCTGAGAACTGTTGTCCCTACGAATGTTACCTGGAACACTGCTTCTTAGGTTTTAAGTGGGTGTACCTTAGCTAGTGCTTCTGTAACAGAAACACCACAAGGAGATGGTTTGAACAAATAGAGATTTATTTCCTTACAGTTTAGGACCTAGAAGTACAAATTATGTGCCCACTATAGATGAAGGATTTCTCTCTTTCTGTTGGCTCCAGGTAAAGGTCCTTGTCTCCTTCCAACATTGGGAGGCCTGGTAATCCTTGGAGATTTCCATATGTCTTGATCTTCCCCTAAGTCTAGGAAATTTTCAGCAAAAGGATATTGGGTCCAAAGGACATACTCCACTTCTGACTCATCTTCCTTAGTAGTGAGATCCCTCTTTCTTCTTGTTTCTCTCTCCTTTAATCTCCCATAAGATAAAAGCTGATGCAGTCCACACCCCATGAAACATTGGGGTGTTGGATATATTGGATCTGATAAGAGAAAGGGCATTGTATCCTAACCTAACTCACTTACATCAGAGCAGAGCTGATCACATGATGGGAAGTGATTACATCATTACATAACTACCACATCACACAATTACATAACTGCCAAATCTCTTAGACTCATATTCCAACCAAAGTGACACATAATTTGGGTGAGCACAATTCAATTCAAAATAGTGTGTTAAAGAACAATAGGGTTCCATGGATCAATAATGGGAAATTCTGAGTTAAACACAATGGGGTTTTCTAGTGCATTACTTCATTTGCTCCAAATCTTTAATTTATTGATGACCATTGGGAATCTCTAGGAGAGGTTTATGGTGTCCTGTCTCTCTTCCAGGAGCATCTCATGGGAATAACATTTTATGGAATGCACTTAGACTCTTGAAGGAAATACTGCTCTAAATTAAAAGTAGTATAAGAACAGACAAAACTCCTGTACAAACATTACAAATTAGAGAATAATTGGATAATTATTGAATAAAAATTTTATTTCCTAAAAAGCTAAGCATAGGCTTACCATATGATTCAACAATCATACTCCTAAATTTCTACCCAAATGAGTTGAAAATGTATGTCTACATAAAATCCTGCACACTAATTTTTTTTTTTTTTTGCACACTATTTTTTTTTTCTTAAATGCTTTATTGTGAATTATGTGATAGTTTACATGGGAAAACATTAGTTTTATATTCATTCTA
>NW_006408564.1:5535426-5541530 GCF_000296735.1 Chrysochloris asiatica | reverse complement strand
GGCTTGCAGCTTCCTTGTTGTTCTTCAAAGTAGCATAGTATTCCATTGTGTGTATGTACCACAGTTTGTTTATCCATTCTTCAGTTGATGGGTACTTTGGCTGCCTCCATCTTTTTGCTATTGTAAATAGTGCTGCTATGAATATTGGTTGCACACTAATTTTTATAGCAGCTTTATAATTGTCCCAAACAGGGACAAGCTAGATGCTGTGAAATGAATGAATAAACAAGCTGTGATGTAATTATGCAATGAGTCTTCCGTGATAATAATTGAGTTATCAAGCTAAGATAAGGCATGGAAGAACCTTAAGTTCATATTGCTAAATTTAAAAAACCAGTAAGAAAAAGATATATACTGTATGAGTTCACCTATATGACACTCTGGAAAAGGCAAAACTACAGAGACAGTAAAAGAGGGTCAGAGAGAGCAGGAAGGGATACATAGGTGGAGCGCAGGGCAGTTTTGGACATTTAAATTATTCTTCAGGATACGGTAATGGTGGGCCTGGGACATTATACATTTGTCAGAATCCACAGGGCTATATAACATAAAAAGGGAGTCCTAATAGTAGCTGTGGACTTTAGTTAATAATAGTTTTTGTTCATCAATTGAAATAAATATACCACATGAATGCAAAGTGTTAATAATATGGAAATGAAGTGAAGGGTGAAAAGGGTATTTTCTGTACTTTTTGTACAGTTTCTGTAAACTTAAAACTACTATAAAAAATAATCTAATGAAAAAAAAAGACAAGCCCAAGGGAGGAGAAAAAATACCTTTATAGCTGATCCAGGCCCAAAAGAACTTTTAGCTGTTCTGTTTTTTTAAATTTACAAGCAGTGAGCTACTCTCTCCTCTCATCCAGTCCCTAGTAACTGAAAGAGTTCAGTGTGAATACAATACAATACAACACAATACAAATACAGTATTTATTCTTCTGTGACTGATTTATTTTGTTCAGCGTAATGACCTGCAGGTTTATCCATGTTATAAAGTATTTTGCAGATTCATCATTATTATTTAATGTTACACATTATTCCACTAAGTGTATGTGTCACAGTTTGTTTATCCATTTTTCCATTGATAGGCCGTGTCTTAAAGTAGGTTTTCTAAAGAAGGAAAACCAGTAAAACATATATGTATGTTTATTGTTGCATATTGTCATGGAAATGGCTTAGAACTGTAGAGTCTTCAATCCCCAGTGGACAAGAGACACAGAGAGAGAGAGTTTGAGTCTTTCCTGTGTGTCCATTATATTGGGAGCAGGCCACACCCCCAAGGAAGCATCCCTTCAATTGATTGGCTGCTCATATCCACTCATTATAGAATTAACTATGCCTCTACTAGGTTTCATCACCATGGGAATAAGTACATCTTAACTTTAAAACCATGGGAATCCTGGTGTAGCCAAATTGACACAGAACTCTAACTAGTACATTTATTGTTGTTGTTGTTAGGCACCATCAAGTCGATACTGACCCATAGTGACCTAATGCATAGCAGAACGAAACACTGCCCAATCCTGGGCCAACCTCACTATTGTTTCCACGCTTGAGTCCATCGATGCTGCCACTTGGCCAGTCCACCTTGCTGGGGGTCTTCCTCTTTTTCTCTTATCCTCCATCTTACCAAACATGATATCCTTCTCCAGTGACTGGTCCCTCCTGATAATATGTCCAAAGTATTAGAGACGAAGTTTGGCCATCTTGGACTCCAAGGAGCACTCTGGCTGCACTTCTTCCAAAACAGATCTATTGGTTCTTTTGGCAGCCCATGGCACTTTCAATATTCTCCTCCAACACCATAACTCAGAGGCATCAATTCTTCTACAGTCTTCCTTATTCACTGTCCAGCTTTTGCATGCATATGTTATTGAGGCAGGCGCACCTTAGTCCTCAAGGTGACATCTTTGCTCTTCAACATTTTAACAAGGTCTTGTGCAGCAGATTTGCCTAATGCAATATGTTGTTTGATTTCTTGACTGCTGCTTCCATGAGAATGAAACTCAGAATCAGCCCAAGGGAGATTCCTGTGAAGTTCAGACATGCCTCCACCCTGTATCAGTGCCTTTAAAATTAGTCAAACTTGAGTACCAGTTTAGAAAACTCAGCTTTATAATTTTGTTTCTCTAGAACCCCACTCTGTTGTTATCACATGTCTTAGGCTGGGTTTTTAGAGAAGCAAAACCAGTGAAATATATAGATATATATAAAGAAAGGAGTCCTGGTGTGACACTATAGGATAAGCCCTAGGCCTCAAGGTCAGTTTGAACTGCAAGGTAGCTGTTCAAACCCACCAGCCACTCCTCATGTGGGGAAAAAAATTATTATAATCCTGTTTATTGTATTTGGGTAACCTTCTTTTTTTTCTTTACTTCCTGAAGTAAAGACCTTATGATCTGTCTCTTTTTCTTTGACTACTTCCCAAAGAAAGCAGAAACTTTACTATCTTTCTTTTTCTTTTCTTAAAATAAGAATGAATGCCTTAGAAATTGAAACTAGCTAACTGGGTAAGAGAAAAGATTGTGCAGTCAAAGCCGTAGCCAGTGGGGTGAGACACAGCCTTTAGATTTGCGTCAGGGATTAAAAACCCGAGTGGACTGCCCACTCTGTGTGCTCCCTGGCCTGTCCCTTTATGTACAGCTATACACATGCACCCTCTTGCTTTGCCAAGGTAATTTAGTCTCACTGAGTGTCTTTTATGCAGCATTGGAATTCATTTCTAACCGTTTTGGGACCCGTCCAGGATTTCCCATTCCCTTTGGGAAGCAGCTTTAGCCTTCTCCTCTGAGGGAGACATGTCCTGATGCCTAGTTGTGGCAGCCCTCGGGTGAGATCTGCTGAAGTCTTCCAAGGAAGTGAATAAATCTGGACTCTTGGCAAAGTGGGGAAAAGGCCTACTTGAGCACCACGTGGCAACCAGGTAACTTCATGCAAGGACCAAAAGTAAGGTTTGTAAGGAAAAACCGCAGGGGCAAACAGTGGTGGTTAGGACATCCTGGAGGTTGTGTGTGTAAGAATGAGAAGTGCCCTGGGCACGAAGCGTGTGTGGAGTCCTGATCCATGGTTCCGTGATCACCTCATATGGCTTAGGGTGGTATCCAGTCAAGGACTTGATATGAGTTGGGGGTTTATACTGACACACCAATTGCTAAGAGGGGTCCAATGTTCCCAAGAGGGAATCAGCCGGAGACTGACGAAGTGAAAATAAAAGAGAGTAAGAAACCTCCAAGTATAAGGGTGAGTTGAGCCTCTTTGTAAACATAGCCAGGTAGCTGGAATGGGAAATAACACCAGTAAACTAATCTCTAGAGAAAATGGAACCAAAATAAAAATCATCCTTGATAATCCATTGGGGTTAATGTTAAAATACTAGAAAGAGAACCTTCAGACTAAAGGGAAGAAAAAACAACAAATGGTTAGGTATTGCTGTTTTATTTGGGCACAGGAACCCATCCTCAACCCCTCTATCTTTTGGCCCAAATTTGGCACATGTAAGGATTGGATTTGTCAACTCTTGGTTGAGTATATAAATGATAACAGCCCTGAGTCTCAGGAAGAAATTGACTATGCTCTCTGTTGGAGGCAGGGCCCAGTTGTCCTTTTTCCTCTGAAAGCTAAAAATAAGGAAGAAGAAAGTGAAGGAGAATGGACCCAAGAAACCAACCCCCCTTCATGGGATTCCCTCTCCTCCCTACCCCCCTTATAATCCTGCCCTCTAGCCTGTGTCCCTTCATCTGATGAACCCATCCCCACCCTTGATCCTGCACTAACCTCCCCCAAAAGCCCTCCCAGTTCCCTTGTCCCCATTAAATACCCCTCATTGCCAAAACTTAGAAAAGAAATTGAACAATGCCAAAAGGTTATCCAAAATTTCCCCTTCCCCCCTCTCCCTGAAGCTCAGTGTCAACCTCAGCCTCTTTTTCCACAGAGGGGAGTCCCTTTAGGGGGAGGAGGAATTGGATTTGCTAATGTACCCTCAACTAGCTTCAAAGTAAGGAATTTAAAAAAAGAATTGAGACCATTACTTGAGGATCCATATGGGGTCATGGACCAATTGGATCATTTCCTGGTTGTACTGGTTGTACACCTGGGTAGAATTAATATCCATCCTTGGGATCTTCTTTTCAGGGGAGGAAAGGGCCATAATCCACAGGGCAGCAGTGGCTGCCTGGGAGCGTGAACTCCCTGCCAGCCCCAGGGGGTCCCAGCAGCTGATATTAAATTCACTAATCAGGACCCCCAACGGGACAATAATTCTGCTGTCACAGGGGTAACATGGGAGACCTAAGAGAGATGATAATAAAGGGAATTAGGCAGTTAGTCCCCTGTTCCCAAACTGTTTCCAAGGCCTTTGATGTACAGCAAGAGAAAGATGAAGGACCTGCAGAATTCCTAGAAAGACTTAAAGGACAAAGGAGGAGATATTCTGGGATAGACCTAGAAGATCCTATAGGACAAGGAATGTTAAAACTCCATTTTGTCACTAATAGCTGGCCTGACATTACAAAGAAATTTAAAAAGATAGAACACTGAAAGGATAGGCCTTTGGAAGAAGTATTGAGGAAGGCTCAAAATGTATATATAAGAAGAGATGAAGAGAAGCAGAGACATCAAGCTAAAATCATGCTGTCTACTTTTGACAGACAACCCAAGGAATAGCTAAAAGTCAAAGAGTCATGGGACCCCAGCCTCCACTGTTAGGATCAAACCAGAGGTCCGGGAACCCAAAGGTAATTAGAGAAAAAAGAGAAAACAGATGCTTTAAATGTGGAAAGTGGGGGGACATTTCAGAAGGGAATTCCCAGAATGGGAAAGGGAAAAGAAAATAATCCCCCTTATGACCTTTGATGAGGAATAGAGGGGGTCAAAGTCTCTTTTATGCTGATAAGTCCTACAAGGAGCCTTTGGTAAATTTAGAGGTAGGACCACAGAGAGAAATTATAACCTTTTTAGTAGACTCAGGGGCTTCCAGATCATTCCTTTCTAACCAACCTCCTTGTCTGTTACAGTTCCCTGAGGAAATTTTAGTCTCAGGGGTTAAAGGAGAAGGATTTAGAGCCAATATACTTGAAGAGACCACTGTTAGATTCAAAACAGAACAGCCACTATTAAATTTCTTCTGGTACCAGAAGCAGGAACGAACCTACTAGGGAGAGATTTAATGACTAAACTAGGCTTAGGTTTATATATAAGCCAAGAAAGCATTCATATATCTTTAAACCTCCTAACACCATGTGCAGAGAAACAAATTGAGCCCATTGTATGGACTAAGGAGGGGAATAGAGGAAGACTACAAATACCTCCCATTCTGATTAAACTTGAAAACCCAGGAGAAGTCATAAAAAGGAAACAATATCCTATCCCCCTTGAAGGAAGGTCAGAATTGAAACCCGTAATTGAAGGATTAATTTGAGACAAACTCCTCGAACCTTGTATGTGATCATAAAACACCCCAATTTTACCAATAAAGAAACCAGATGGTTCATATTGTTTAGTCCAAGACCTGTGAGCTATAAATCAAATAGTCCAAAGCAAACATCCTGTAGTCCCTAATCCATATACTTTACTCTGCAGGATTCCCTATCATCACCAGGGGTTCAGTGTAGTTGACCAGAAGGATGCCTTCTGGGCATGTCCCTTGGCTGAGAAGGGACCTGTTTGCCTTCAAATGGGAGGAACCCCACTCAGGAAAGAAAGAACAATATTGATGGGCAACTCTCCCACAAGCATTTACTAACTCACCAAATTTATTCGGTCAAATCCTAGAGCAAATATTAGAAAAATTCCCCTTTCCCTCATCCATGTGCCTCCTTCAGTATGTAGACGACTTGTTCCTCTCTGGTGATAACCAGAAGGAGATCGCTAATATAACCATCAGGTGCCATCGCATCGGAACCGACCCATAGCGACCCATGCACAGCAGAATGAAACAATGTCCGATCCTGGGCCAACCTCACTACCGCTGCCACACTTAAGTCCATCAATGATGCCACCTGGCTGATCCATCTCGTTAGAGGTCTTCCTCTTTTTCTCTGATCCTCCACCTTACCCAACATGACATCCTTCTCCAATGATTGTTTCCTCCGGACAATATGTCCAAAG
>NW_006408564.1:5517401-5534870 GCF_000296735.1 Chrysochloris asiatica | reverse complement strand
TAGAACCCAGCTTCTCGTATTATTTGCTCAGCATACAGGTTGAATAAGTATGATGAAAGAATACAACCCTGTCTCACACCTTTCCCAATTTTTAAGGAACGAGAGATATCATTGCTGATGTCCGATGGATCTTGGATGAAAGCAGAGAATACCAGAAGGATGTTTACCTGTGCTTTATTGACTACGCAAAAGCTTTCAATTGTGTGGATCATGACAAGCTATGGACAACATTGAGAAGTATGAGTATTCCAGAACACTTAATTGTACTTCTAAGAAATCTGTACCTAGACCAAGAAGCAGTTGTTTGAACAGAACATGGGAATATAACCATAGATTTCCTAAATTTTCTGGGCTCCCAAGGGCTTTGAATCTCCAAGAACAAACTCCGATCTGTGGAACCTGAAGTGCAATACCTAGGACACCTAATCAGCCAAGGGAAATGAAGATTAGGACCTGAGAGAGTAGAAAGAATTGTAACCCTCTCTTTTCCTTGCACCAAACAAGAACTCAGAAAATTTCTGGGATTGGTTGGATATTGTTGCATATGGATTGATTCATATGTCCTAAAGACTAAAAACCTTTATCTTAAGCTAGCCCAGGAGGGACCCGATCTCTCCTCTGGACCACTGAGGAAATCCAACAGGTAGAAGAAGGCCCTCATCACGGACCCTGTCTTGGCACTGCCATCATTAGAACAGCCCTTTCATGTATTTGTAAATGTCAATAAGGGAGTGGCCCTGGGAGTACTAACCTAAGAACATGGGGGGGCATCACCGGCCTGTACCCTTTTTGTCTAAACGACTAGACCCAGTTACTAGGGGATGGACAAAATGTATCCAGTTGGTAGCAGCCACTGCCTTACTAACTGAAGAAAGCAGAAAATTAGCCTTTGGAGGAAATTTAATTATCAGTATTCCTCATCAAGTAAGGACCATCTTAAATCAGAAAGTAGGAAGGTGGCTCACAGATTCCAGGATTTTAAAGTATGAGGCAATCTTATTGGAAAGGGATGACTTAACCTGGACCACTGATGAAACTGTAAACCCAGCTTCCTTTTTAATAGGGAACTCCAAAGATGAGGCCCCTGAACATCAATGTCTGGATATCATTGATTACCAGACAAAAACCCGACCTGATGTTAGAAAGACCCCATTTAAAACTGGGTGTCATCTTTTTGTAGATGGGTCTTCCCAAATAATTGAAGGAAAAAGGCACAATGGATACTGTATAGTGGATGATGAAACCCTCACAGTGGTGGAGTCAGGTCAACTTCCCAATAATTGGTCAGCAAAAACTTATGAATTGTTTGCCCTAAATCAAGCCCTAATATACTTATAAGAAAAAGAGGGGATAATTTATATGGATTTGAAATATGCTTTTGGAGTAGTACAAATATTTTGGAAAATATGAGTAGAACGAGGACTAATAAACAACCGAGGGCAGGATCTAATACACAAGGAACTAACAATCCAAGTATTGAAAAGTCTGAAGTTACCTGAAGAAATAGTGATAATCCATGTTCCAGGGCACCAAAAGGGCTCCACTTTTGAACACCAAGGCAACAACCTAGAAGATGAAATGGCCAAACAAGCCACTCTGCCCCCAGAGATACCTATTTTTTCATTTAACACTATGCCTTCCTGCCCTGGTTGCCACCTCAATTTTTACCCCAGGTGAAAAAGAATAGTTACAGAAAATAGGAGCAGAGGAGAATCCTGAGAGCAAGTGGCTATTGTCTGATGCAAAGGAAATACTGTCTAAACCATTAATGAAAGAAATCCTGATGCAATTACATCAAGGTAGTCATTGGGGTTCCCAGACAATGTATGATACAATCCTTCGGGTTTATGGATACATAGGCATCTAAACCTTAGCTAAACAGATTTCTGAGGCATGTCTTGTGTGTCACAAGACAAACAAACAAGCCTTAAGACAGACACCTCTGTGAGGAAGGAATTCTGGGTTATGACCCTTGCAGAGCATTCAAATAGATTATACAGAAATGCCTAAAATAGACCATCTCAAGTACCTCCTCGTAGTTGTGGACCACCTCACCCATTGGGTAGAGGCTGTTCCCTTACCAGGGGCAACTGTCAACAATGTAGTTAAGACCCTTGTGGAAATACCCCGGTTTGGTTTAATGGAGAGCATTGACTCAGCTAACGGTAGTCACTTTACTGCTAGTACAATCAAAGGACTTGTACAGACTCTTAGAATTAAATGGGGATATCATACCCCCTGGCACTCTCCCTCCTCCAGTAGACTAGAAAGGATGAATCAAACTCTGAAAAATCAGCTTACTAAATTAATTTTAGAAACCAAGTTACCTTGGACTAAATGTCTTCCTATAGCCCTTTTAAGAATCCGAACAGCCCCTTGAAAAGACATTGGCCTATCCCCATATGAAATGCTTTATGGGTTACCCTACCTAAGCTCTACTACTGACCTTCCTACTTTTGAGACAAAGGATCAGTGTCTCAATCACTATATAATTCACTTGTATACCACTGTACTTTGTCCCAAGAAAAAGGGTCTCCTGGTACAGACACCTCCCCTAGAGTTCCCAGTACATCCTCATTACCCTGGTGATTTCATATTAATCAAGAGCTGGAGAGAAGAAAAATTGGAGCCAACCTGGGAAGGACCCTTTCTGTTGCTTTAACCACAGAAACTGCAGTTCATACAGCAGAGAAGGTCTTGACTCATCACATGTGGTTAAAAAAAGCCCCCTTACTTAAGAAAAATGGACTGTGATTCCAGGACCCACTCCTACCAAATTATCTTTCAAAAGGACTTAATCATCTTTTTCTTTCTCCCCCTTACTGAAGGACAGTTTATAATGACCATAACTCAGGCCAACTCTCCCCTGACTATTCAGTTTGATGCTTGTTCTATCATCCTGTGCCGACAAGAGGAGTCTCACAGACAATTGTCTAATGTTGATAAATATATCTGCCCCTTCAGAACAGTGGGAATGTATATAAATATGGTGCCTTAATGGGCCCCTGTAATGACTGGAACGATGTGTGGTGGGCCACCCAATGTTGGGGCTGGACTTATAACCCACCCTCCACACACTCTATGAGAGCATTAAAGAACAAAATCCAACTTGTACGAGGACTCACCCCCCCCCCCCCCACACACACACCTTTACAATACAGCCCATTACTTTTAATTATAGATAATCCCAAAACGATGACCAGAGAACCATCAATAAGAGGAGACTATGGGTTGGGGGCTGATGTTACAGGAAAGGATCCTATAACATGATATTAGAGGTCTTCTATCTAAAACCAATTAGAAAAAAGTTAAGCCCTACCTCTGCTAAAGAACTCAAACTGAGAATCCTAGAAATGATTCAGGAAATTTCCTTAAGTTCAGGAAATGACCCCTCCAAATTAACAATTACTGAAGTTAAAGACCTAAGACAAAAGGTAGTTATAAAAACAGGATATGGAGATGCGAATGCTTGGTTGGAATGGATTAAATATTCTGTTTGCACTCTAAATAAGAACGATTGTTACACCTGTGCAACAGGAACACCAGAAGCCCAACTAGTCCCCTTTCCACTCTGATGGTCCTCAGACTCTCAGGGTATGCACTGTACAGTTGCTCTCTTCCAGGACCCTATGGCCTGGGACAACGAATCCTGTAACTCTTTGTTACGACTGTTCCCTAATGTCAGGGGCCTTAAGGGTCAGTCCTGGAGGACCAGTAGGCCTCCAGCCTCAAATATCAATTTCACTTCGTGTCTCTCCAGACGTGGAGGGAATTTGATGTTCATCAGAAACCTGATGGGATGCAGCGAGCACAAACTCTTTGAAGAGCTCCAAAATTAGTCAGCCCTGGCTATTCCACGAGCAGATGTATAGTGGTACTGTGGGAAACAACTATTTGAGGCTTTGCTGGCAAATTGGAGTGGCACCTGTTCTTTGGTGCAATTGGCCATCCCTTTCACCCTGGCATTCCATCAACCAACAACTACAGGAAACAGGCATAAAGTCAGAAGAAGTATAACTACTTCCCATGGATCTTTTGATGCCCATATTTACATAGACAGTATAGTAGTCCCCCTTGAAGGGTGCCGAACAAATTCAAAACAAGAAACCAGATAGTTACAGGGTTTGAATCTGTATTATTCTGGTGATCAACCATTAACAAAAATGTGGACTGGATGAACTACATCTATTATAATCAACAAAGATTTGTAAATTATACCAGGGATGCTATAAAAGGAATAGCAGAACAATTAGGACCTACTGGGAAAACAGTTTCGCCCTAGATATGATATTAGCAGAAAAAGGAGGAGTATGTGTTATGATCAGAGTCCAATGTTGTACTTTCCTTCCCAATAACACAGCTCCTGATGGTATCATTACCAAAGCATTACAAGGGCTGACCACCTTAGCTAATGAATTCCCTGAAAATTCAGGCCTAGATGACCCTTTTTTTAATATCATGGAACAGTGGTTCAGGAAATGGAAAGGACTTGTGACTTTGGTTCTCACCTCTCTAATTTTCATATTTGGCATATTAACAGTATTAGGATGCTGTATTATACCCTGTATAAGATTAGTTCTAAAACTCATAGAAACAGCCCTACCCAAACAACCCCCACCCCCATACCAAGAAACATACCAACACCAAAGTGAACATCTCCTTGCAGAATTTGAAGACAAGAATGAAGAAATGATCCTGTTTATTGTATTGATCCTGTTTATTGTATTCAGGTGACCTTTCTTTTTTCTTTTACCTCCTTAAAAAAAGTGGGCGGGGGGGGGGTTGTGGGAAGAAATTATTATAATCCTGTTTACTGTATACAGGTAACTTTTCTTTTTTTCTTTACTTCCTGAAGTAAAGACCTTATGCTCTCTTTTTCTTTGACTACTTCCCAGAAGAAAGCAGAAACTTTATGATCTTTATTTTTGAGTTATGTTGTTTGAGGAGAATATTGAAAGTGCCCTGGGCTGCCAGTAGAACCAATAGACCCATTTTGGAAGAAGTGCAGCCAGAGTGCTTCTTGGAGGCCAAGATGGCCAAACTTTGTCTTTCTTACTTCGGACATATTCTCAGGAGGGACCAGTTGCTGGAGAATGATATCATGTTTGGTAAGGTGGAGGGTCAGAGAAAAAGAGGAAGACCCCAACGAGGTGAATTGGCTAAGTGGCAGCATCGATAGACTTAAGCGTGGCAACAATAGTGAGGTTGGCCCATGATCGGGCAGTGTTTCGTTCTTCTGCGCATAAGGTCACTATGAATTGGTACCGACTTTATGGCACCTAACAACAACAAATAGGAATTTGCGCCTTACAAATTTGAGCTAGACATTCAGGTAAGGGAAAAGATTATGTGGTCAAAGCCCTAGCCGATGGGGTGAGACACAGCCTTTACACTCCAGTCAGGGATTAAAAACTGGAGTGGACTGCCTACTCAGTGTGCTCGCTGCCTGTTCCTGGTATATACAGCTATGCACATGCACCCTCTTACAGGAGTAAATTTAGCTTTGCCAAGGTAATTTAGTCTCACCAAGTGTCTTTTACGTGACATTGGAATTCATTTCTAACACTCAGAAACCCTATACAGGATCACTATGAGTCAGAACCAACTAGATGGCACTTAACAACATATAGAGAGACGTTTATTATCAGGGAAGTGGCTTACAATTATTATGTCCCAGGGCCCTAGAGAAGACAGAGAGTGAGAGCCTTTTCCTGCATGTTGGTTACGTTGTGAGCAGGTCCCACCCTCAAGGAAGCATACCTTCTATTGATTGACACCTCACAGCCACTCATCATAGAGTGAACTATTCCTGTAATAGGTTTCATCACCATGGGTATAAGTACATCTCAACTAATGAACTATGGGAATTCTGGCCTAGTCAAGTTGACACAGAACTGAAACTATCATAGGCAGTTAGGTTGTTTCCATCATTTTGCTATTACCAACAGTGCTGCACTGAATTAATTTGTTGATAGAACACTGTGATACTGTTATTTTCAAAGTTGTCATATTTCTAAACAAACCCTTAGGTTCCTGTTATTACCCCAATTTATAGATGAGAAAACTGAAGTTCACAAAGCACAAAATTTTGCCCAAAGTCAGTAAGATAATAAATGTGAAAGTAGTAACTCCAACACATACAGGATGTAAGGCTCAGGACAAATTAACATTGAAAAAACTTTGATGTATGGGAGATGTGGGTACACAGGGCTTTTCTGTCAGGTTTGGTGCGTATCAGTAGATCATCTCCAGCACAAGAAAGGGTAGTCCTCTCCTCCTTGCCCCCAACTTGAATGCCATTTGGTATGTGCTCTAATCTCATCATTTTCTTAAATGAAGAAAACTGACAGCTCCCGCATGGTCCTCATCTGACACATATTCACTCTCTGGACTGGTTTTACAATAGAAAAGAACTCATAAGTCACAGCTTTCCATAACCCACTGGTGCTGGTATTTTGGCTTTCTAATGATCAAACAGAAATGACCATTACTGTATAAGTTACTCCAAAGCCCTCCCTGCCAGTCACAAATCTGAGTTTCTAGAAAACAACAACTTAACAAATCACCCATCCATAGGAAATTATTACTAGCACAAAAGAGAACAAAAAGTTATAATCTAAATTCAAAGCTTTTGCTTATTATTACCTCATGCCTGTGATTTACTATTACCAATACTGTTATGTTGATATGATATGCTAGCAACTTTCTTTCAATGAGCCCCTAGTATGTGACAAGAATGATACTAAATGTTTTATATATGAGTATTAAATGGTTAAATTCCACAATAGGTGGTATATTATTCCCAATTCACTGATGAAGAAACTGAGGCTTAGAAAGGCTCTAATGCTTCAAAGCCAGCTTACTTGTTAGGTATTAATTCTGTCCTGCTATGTACTATTTACTAATACTTTAAATGTCCCTTGAAAACATTTGATTAATTTTTATATTTTTGCATGCAGAATCTAATGTTCTTAAAATTATTTATTTGGTTGCTGTTGTGAATATGCACAACAAAACACACAGATTCAGTGGTTTCTACATGTACGATTTGGTGGTGGTTATGTGCCTTGGTAGCGTAGTGGTTACGAATCCGGCTGCGAACCGGAAGGTCAGCAGTTCGAAACTACCAGCTGCTCCGCGGGAGAAAGATGAGGCGATCTGCTCCCGTAAAGATTTACAGCCTCGGAAACCCTATTCAGGGTCGCTATGGGTCGAAACCGACTCGACGGCACTTAACAACAACAACAACATGTGCCTTGGAGTTGGTTCCAGCTCATAGCAACCCTCTATAAGGTTTCTGAGGCTGTAAATCTTTATGTAAGCAGAAAGCCTCATCTTCCTAATTTGGAGCAGCTAGTAGATTTGAACTGCTGACTTTGCAGTTAGCAGCCCAACTCATAACCACTATGCTAGTGATATTGATTACATTCTTCCAATATGTTACCATTCTCACCTTTTTTTCTGAGTTATTCATCCCCTGTTAACATAAATCCACTGCCTCCTAAAGTTCCTATCTAATCTTTCAAGTTGCTGTTGTCAATTTGATCCCATATAACTATTTTAAAAAGAGTGTAATTCTTTTGGCATTTGGCTTTGAGGAGACATTAGTGAATGTTTTGGGCTTAAGGTTTAAAGATTATCTCAGGCAATAGTTTCAGGGGTTCATCTAAACTTCATGGTTCCAAGAAGTCTGGAGTCCATGAGAATTTTAATTCTGTGCTTCATTTTCCATGTTTTGATTAGGATTTTTCTGTAGACTCTTTGTTCATAATATTTAGTAATGGTAGTTGTGCACCATCGAGTTCTGAGCTTATGGCAAAGGAGGCAGTTCTTGATGGAAGCATTTATCCACATGCTCCTGACTCTCCTTCTTCCTCTGTTCCTTTAGGTGAATAGAGATCAATTGTGCCTTGGATGGCTACTTGTAGAACAGAAGCACTAGACACAGTAATAGGTCAATAACTGGGATAGCCCATGAAACATCCAAACCAAGAAACTAAAGGCCTTGAGGTATTTGGTTGTACATAAGCCCCTTCAGCAGTTACTCTTTTTTATGTCCATAACACAACTTTTGCCAGTTAAACTTTTTATAGGTGTATAACTTATTGACAGCAATTACAAGAATTGACTGTGCAAGCCTACACTTAATCAGTACAATATTTCCATCACCATAAATACCCCCATCTTCTCTCTTCCACCCTTGGTAACCACTAGTAAGCTTTGTTTCCTATACATTTGCCTTTTCTTGTCTCACAATATTTGTCCTTCTGTAATTTATTTCACTCAGCATAATGTCTTCACGAGCTTCAGTTCTTCTATTGTTGTTGGTAAGTGCCTTCAAGTCAATTTCAATTCATATCAACCCTGTATAGGGGTTCTGAGGAGAGGCTAATGAATTTGAGCCATGGACTCATCTTGTGGTTCAAACTAACTTTGTCATCCAGTGCATTATTCCACCGCACAACACCAGGACTCCATCTCCATCTCATCTGCTAGCTGAAGACTGTTCTGCTGTATGTACGTACCACATTTTGTTTATCATACATATGTTGATGGGCATTCAGGTTATTTCTACCATTTGTCGATTGTGAATAGTGTTTCAGTGAACATTGGTGTACAAGTATCTGTTTGGGTTTCTACTTTCAAGTCTTTTAAATTTGTACCTTGCTGTGGAATGGCTGGGTCATATGGTAGTTTGATTTTTAGTGTTTTGAGGAGCTGCCACAGTGTTTTCCACAATGTCTGTATCATTCTGTTTTCTCACCACCAATAGATAAGGGTTTTGATTTTTACACATTTTCAGGTTTTTGTTCCTTTTTTTTAAATCTTAGCCACCCTACTGGGAGTGATGAAGCGCTGTGGGTTAATGCACCAGACTGCAAAGCTGTTTGAACTGCAAGGTTGGTGATTCAAGCTCACCAGCTGCTCCTCAGAAACCCTATACAGCGTCGCTATGGTTCTGGAACCCTACTTGATGGCACTTAACAACAACTGGGAGTGCAATGCTATCTCTAATTGTGATTTTGATTTATATCTCTTGAATTGCTAATGATGTTGAGCATCTTTTCATGTGTTTGGTGGTCATTTTAATGTTACTTTGGTGAGAAATCTATTCAAGTCCTTTGCCCATTTTATGGTTGGGTTAATTGTATTTTTGTTTTTAAGTTGTTGAAGTTATATATATATTTTGGCTATTAGATTATTATTAGATGTTCCATTTCTGAAAGTACTCTCCCAGCCAATAGCTTGTCTTTTTACTTTTTCAGTAGAGTTTTTTGGTGAACAAAAGCTTCTTCATTTTATGAGGTTCCATTTATTTGTCTTGTTTTTTGTTGTTTGTGCTTTTGTTATTACATTAGAAAATTCGTTGTTAAAAGCTAGACCTGACAGAATTGCTCCTGTTAGCTCTAAGAATTTTATGGTTTTAGTTTGCATATTTAGACCCTTAGTCCATTTTGAATTTGTTTTTGTGTATAAGTGCGAGGCATGGATCCTGTTTCTTTTTCATGCATGTGGAAAGAAATGTTTATGCCACTAAGTTTCCTTTTTTTAAAAAAAACAACAACAAAAACTTTTAAATTGAGACTTGGGTAAAGGATTACACAGTAGATCAGTTTTCCATTCAATAATTTATACACATTTTGTTTCATGTTATTGATTGCATCCCCTCAATGTAACATCACTTGTCCAACTTCCTCCCTGTGTTTTCTATTTCCATTCTTCCTTTTTAACTAACCTTTCTGTACTTTGGCCTTTGGTAAATACTGCCCTTGTGATCTTAAATGGGTGATTATTTTTAAGGTGTGCATACCATCCTAGTGTCCATTGAATTATTTTTGTTCAGAAATGCATTTTCTTCCTCTAATCCTTTCATTACAGGGAGCAGCATGGTGTTTCATTGAGCAGTAATGGATTATATGTGAGAAATGCCTGGTTTGGGGCGGGTTATTTAAAATGAGTTGTGGTTCCTCCTCTTTCAGGTGGGACGAACTACATCTCACCTCCCAGGATTGTAGCAAGTGCTAAATGAGGAAATGTATGCAAAGCTCTTTGCCCAGTGCCTGGCACATAGCAAGTGTCTGATGAATGGCGACTAGTTCAGTTGTTATATGGGAGTACTTTAAGTTCAGCTAGAGAGCTTGCCTTTGTTTTATGTTGCCCAGTCCAGGCTTCATAGCTTTCATGTGTATTCTCATTTATTTAAGGCTTATATCACACTTACTTCCAGGGAGTACTCAAGACAGTAGCCCTCCATCAATCATTACATAAAGCGTGATGGACTATAAATTTGTTGGAGAGAGTGGGCATGACAGTTCTAGTCCTATTCATGTAAACTAGCCAAGCTCTGTGGCTCAGTTTCCGTATGTGTCAAATGACAATAATAGCAACACTGTATTCTTCAAAGGGTTTGTGAGGAGAATTAATTAAAGCTAAAATCTGCTTCCAGTAGTCACTGATACCTGCTTATAGTGACTTTGGAGATGTGGCAATGCTTGTGGGTCTTAGACTATAACACAGTCCTGATTTATTTGTCTTTGGGTCTCCCTGTGTAGATGGCCAATGTGAAAGGGTCAACCATCCTATTTTCTACTTCTTCTAATGAACACCCCATGGTACAATTGCTTACCTAGGGTCAAAAGGCAAATCTTGAGGGTAGAGGCAAGTCGTAAATTTCATTATCTTCTCTGGCTTACTTCTGACATGGAACTGAAAATGCTATAAACAGGCTACTTTGAATTAATGCACTTTCTCAAATCAATGACTTAAGTCAAGGAAGAATCATGTAATACTCAAAAACAAGTATATCTCAATAATTGTTGGTAGCCTGGGAAAAGTTTCCAATGGCCAGGAGTTGAGTTTTTTTGTTATTTTATGTTTGAGAAGCTGGTCTTATGGAAGAAATATGTTCTTTAATCTTAGCTACCTCTGGAGGCTACATCTGCTGTCCAGCCCCTGCCTTTATTTGTTTTGCAGCATTTGCTTTGATAAACTGCCAACTGTCTTTTCTCTGAGAAAGTGTGTTGAATGGCTAGAACTACTTGGGCACTGCTGTTGAGGATTAAAATTGGAACACCCAACCACACAGCCCACTCTGAGGAGGATGGTTTACATTTATATCCTGCGGCTCTGTGGGCAGCATCTTCTGAAGTGGCAGTTGCTTTTTTGAAGAGTGGGATGGGCATTCTGAAGCTTCTCAAACGTGCCAGAAGGTGGGAGGCTCTGTAGTCTATCAGTGGATCAAGAGCTTGGACTTGGGAGATAGATGACACAATTAGAATCTTTCTGTACTAGCTGTGTGAGCCTGGGTACATCACTTTACCTTTCTGAATTCCCCTTTCTTTCCCCTGTAGTGAAAAATAATTTATTGAGCTTCAGGTGATAGTTTGCAAAACAAATTAGGTTCCTATTTAACAATTTCTACATGTATTATTAGTGACCCTGTTTGTGTTTTCCACATGGTGTCCATTTCCATTATTTCCATTATTTCTATCTGGTTCTTCCGTTTCCATTCTTGCTTCCTTGCCCACCCTGACCATCTCATCTTTGCTTTAGGGTAAGTTGTTGACTATTTGGTCTCAAATAGATGATTGCTTTTTTCAAAAATGAAGTACAGTGCCCTTGGTGATATTTATAAGTCAATCTGTCATTACTTTGAAAAGTGATCTCTGGGAATAATTTCAGCTTAGAGTTTAAAGGGTATCTCAGGGCAAAAGTCTTGGGGGTTCCCCAGTTCTCTGTTAAGTAAGTCTGGATTTTTTTAAAAAAAATTATTTGAATTTTGTTCTATATTTTTCTTTCCCTTTTCTTTTACAGTGTGACTATAATTGTAGCCTTTTCAGAGAGTGACTGAGTAGGTTGGATGAGATTAAGACTATAAAGCAGTTAAGCTAGTTTCTAATAGACAGCAAGAACTCAATGAACATCCATTATTATTACTGTTGATGCACATATATTGCTTGAAGAAAACTCTTTGAGTGTTTACTTTGCGTCAGTCACTGTTCAGCAGGTTCCATGCATTAGTTTATGGACTCCTTTACAACAACCATACCATACCAAGTGCAGAATCACTACAATTTTGTAGAGTGGCTAAGTGCGCTGTCAAGTCACTTGGCTGAGTAAGAGGTGAAGAACTCAGGGTCTCTTGGTCTTCAAATTTATGGTCTCTTAATCATTAAGCTACCCCCTTCTCAAGCTGTTTCAAGAATGACTCAGTATTTGCATTTCTCAAATATTCCCACACACTTTGCTATTGGAAAGAGTTTCAGGCCACCCATATTTGTGGATGCCAGAATTCAGCTATGAGGTTAGAGGAGGAGGTGGTGTTGAAGTGATAGCCACCGTTTTTAAACTGTCACCCACACTTCATCAGCAGTTATCACAAGGTGAAGCAAGTGTTAGTCATGTTCCCAGAGACCTGGGACAAATTGGCCATTTATTCTAATTAGAAGAAATTAACCAATTACTCCTTATTGTGTGGGTATTTCCTTGCCCAGAAAAGAAAGGTTTTTCACTGTAGCAAAACAGACAAAACACTTGACTTTCTTCCATGTCTTGGATTAAAAATGAAGTGGATCTATGGGCTTAGTTCAGAGTTAAGCTTAATTCATTTAAATAATTTTTATTTGTAATGACTTCGAGAATTAACAAAGAGTTATAAAAATAACTTCAATGCAGTAACCCTCCAGAATCTTATAAACCTATTACTGTTAAAAAATGATTGTATCAAAATATATGCACTATAACAGCAGCAAAATTAGCCATTTTAATTGTTTTTAAAGGTACCCTGGTGGTACAATAGTTAAGCACTTACTTGCTAACTGAAAGGCTGTCAGTTTGAACCCACCCAGCTAATCCACAGGAAAAAGGCTTGGTGATCTGCTTTTGCAGAGATTACAACCTAGACAACTCTATGGGGGCAATTCTGTTCTGTCCTAGAGGGTCACTAGGACCCTGGCTTGACTTAATGGCATCTAACAACAACACATTTTACAAAACTTTTTATTGTGAATTGGGGTGAAAGTTTATCGAACAAATCAGTTTTCAATTCAACAGTTCACACACATACTGTTTCATGTCATTGCTTGTAATTGCAATTCCCACAATGGATCAACAGTCACCCTACTTTTACCCTATGTTTCCCATTTGCATCCCTCCTTCTTTCCTAACCCTTCTTGCCTTCTGGAATTTGTCCTTGGGCACATGTTACAAGTTTGATCTCTAATGGCTGATTGTTCTAAGGACTGTATAGCTCCCTGGTGTTATTGTTCACGTTATAGATCTGTCTATTGTTTGGCTGAAAATTGAGCCAGGGGATGAGTTCATTCCACGTAGCTAAGAGTGGCTAAGGGTCATAGTCTTAGGGTTCTCAAGCTCTATTCAACCAGAGTCCTGATGTGGTGCTGTGGGTTAAAGTACTGGACTGTAAAGTAGGTTTGAACTGCAAGGTCGGTGGTTCAAGCTTACTAGGTGCTCCTTGGAAACCCTATAGAAGCTAACTTTGGGTCAGAACAAACTCAATGACACTTAACAACAACAACAATCCAACCAGTAAGCCTCATCTTGTGTAGGATTTTATATGATCCCTTTCAGAGAGTTTGGTAGTGGTAGCGAGGCACCATCAAATTCTTCCGGTCTCAGGGATGTGGAGAATGAGGTTCACATGGTCCAGTGGTCCTTTGGACTAATAGCAAGGATTATTTCTAAGTGTACAATTCACTGGCATTACATACACTCACTATGTTGTGAAACCATCACCGCTATAATGTCTAAAAGTTTTCCATCACCTGAAACATACTCTGTCCTTTAAACAACTCCCCATATCGCCTCCAACAGCTTAGCAAGAACTAATAATCTTTTGTTTTTATGCTTTTGTCTATTTTTGAGATCTCATATAAGTTGTTAAATGCCATTGAGTTGTTTCCAACTCATAGAGACGCTGTATAGGTCTCTAAGGAACAGTTGGTGAGTTTGAACCAGTGACCTGTGGTTACTGTTCAGTGCTTATCCTATAGTGCTAGATCATATAATATTTGTCCTTTTATGTCTAGGATTTTACTCAGCATAATGTTTTCAGAGTTCATCTATATAACAGAACTTCATTTCTCTTAATGACAAAATAGTATTCTGTTGTGCATACATAGCAGCATGTTTTGTTTATTTATCTTGTCAAGGACATGTGGGTTTCACATTTTTACTGTGAATAATGCTGCCGTGAACATTGGTGTACAAGTATCTGTTGGAATCTCTGCTTTCAAGTCTTTTGGGTTTTTTTCTTGGAGTAAAATTGCTGTGTTATATGGTAGTTCTTTCTCTGTGTAAGTTCTTAAGGAAATTTCAAACTGTTTTCCAAGACAGCTGTGTATCATTTTATAGTCTCATCAACAGTGATCAAATGTTCCAGTTCCTCCACATCCTGGCCAACACTATTTTTCTGGTAGTAACTATTCTAGTAAAGATGAATGTGGCATCAGGTTTGGAGGAAGACTCACTGGACTCCTGGTGTGGTACTATAGGATCAACACTGAATTACGAACTACAAGGTTGGCAGTTCAAATCCACATAGCTGCTCCTTGGAAACCCTATACAGGGTTGCTATGTATTTGAATCGACTCAAGACACCTAATAGCAACAGATATGTAGATGATCAACCTTTGCCTTCTGGAAGTAAATAAGACTTAAAATACTGATTAAGATCAAAGACTACATACTCCAGTATGGATTACATCTCAGTGTAAAGAAAACAAGAATCCTAACAACTAGACCAACAAGTAACATCATGATAAATGAAATAAAGATTGAAGTTGTCAAAGACTTCATATTTTTGGCTCCACAATCAACATTCTTGGAAGCAGTAGTCCAAAAAATCAAATGTTGTATTGCGTTGGGCAAACCTACTCCAAAAGAACTCTTTCAAATATTAAAGAATAAGGATGTCAGTTTGAGAACTATGTTGCACTTGACCCAAGCCATAGTATTTTCAAGAGCCTCATATGCATTTGAAAATTGGAAAGTAAATAAGCAGACCATAGATAAATCGATACCTTTGAATTATGGTGTTATGGAAGTTTATTGGAACTTCTATAACATGGACCACCAAAAGAACAAAAAAATCTGTCTGGAATAAGTGCAGCCAGAATACTCCTTAAAAACAAGGGTGGCGAGAATTTGTTTGTAGTTTGGGAGTGTTAGCAGAAGGGGCCAGTTGCTGGAGGACATCATGGTTGGTTAAGTGGATGGTCAGCAAAAAAAGGAAGACCCTCTGTGAAATGGATTGTTACAGTGGGCTCAACCATAATAATTGTGAGGATGGTACAGGACCGGGCACGATTGCATTATGCTGTGCATGGGGTCACTGTGATTTGCAACAGTGACTAATGTGGCACTGTAGGTTACTGTGTTGAACTGCAAAGTTGCTTTGAACTGCAAGGTTGGCATTTCAAACTCGCCAGCCACTCCTTGGAAACTCTATACAGGGTCAGTATGGGTTGGAACAGACTCGATGGCACTTAACAACAACAGCAATGACTAATGATATTGGACAAAGGAACACCAAATGATTTAAAATCAGGAAAGGTGTGCTCCAGGGTTGCATTCTTTCACCATACTTATTCAATCTGTATGTTGAGCAAATAATTCAAGAAGATGGACTATATGAAGAAAAACATTGCATCAGTATTGGTAGAAGACTCATTAACAGCCTGCAAATATGCAGGTGATACAACCTTGGTTGCTAAAAGGAAAGAGAACTTCAAATGCTTATTCATGAAGATCAAAGACTACAGCCTTTATGTGTTGCACCTTAATGTAAAGAAACAAAATCCTCCAAGGAACAATTGATGAATTTCAGCCGCTGACCTTGTAGTTCAAATGACCTCGTGGTCTAATGCTTTATTCCAGGACTCCATTCTTTCTTTTGTTCCTTGTCCTTTTGTCTCATACCTAAGAATTCATTGTTAAACACAGGTTCTTGAAGGTTCACTGCTAAGGTTTCTGCTAAAATTTTTATGGTTTTATGTCTTATATTTAAGTCATTGATGCATTTTGAGTTAATTTGTGTATTTGGTCTAAGGTATATGTGCAACTTCAATCTTTTGCATGTGAAGATTCATTTATTCCAATACTTTGTTGAAGAGATGATTTTTTCCCCAATGAATGGATTTGGCATCCTTATTGAGATTCAATTGGCATGGATGTATGAATTTATTTCTTGAGTATTAATTCTCTCCCATTGATGTATATGTTTATACTAGAGATGAGTCTTGGTGTGGCACTGAGGGTAATGTGCTGGACTGCAAAGTCAGTTTGAACTGCAAGATCAATGGTTCAAGCTCACCAGTTGCCCCATGGAAATCTTATAGAGGGTTGCTTTGTGTTCAAATTGACTTGATGGCACATACCAACCACAATCTTTATAGCATGTTTTCAAATATGGATTTGTGAGTTCTATTTTGTTCTTTTTCAAGATTTTTTTTTTGCTAATTTGGGTTCGTTGAAATTCTCTATGAATTTGCAGGTTGTCTTTTCCATTTCTGAAAAAAAGTATTAGAATTTTGATAGGAATTGCCTTGACTAAATCTATACATCCATGGCCAAGATTACTTTGGATAGTATTGCCATTTTAGCAATAGTAGGCATTCCATCCTATGAACATGGATGTCTTTCATTTATTTAGGTCCTCTTTACTTTCTCTCAGCAATATTTTATAGTTTTCCTTGTACAAATCTTTCATCCTCTTGGTTAAATTGATCTGAATATTTTATTCTTTTAGATGCTAGTGTAAATGGAATTGTCTTAATTTCCATTTCAGATTGTTCATTGCTAGTGTGTAGAGACAAAACCAATTTTTATCCATGTATCCTGCAAATTTTCTGAGTTTATTTATTAATTCTAATGGCTTTCTTGTGGATTCAGTGATCCTTCTAATATATAGGGTCATGCCATCTGTGAATATAGTTTTACTTCTTGCTTTCCAATTTAGATGTGTTTTTGTTTTTCTTGCTTAATTTCTCTGGCTATGCTGAATAGTGTTGGAGTGAGCATCCATGTCTTCTTGATTTTAGGGGGAATGCTTTCAGTCTTTTATCACTGAATATGTCATAAATACCCTTTGTCACATTAAGGCATTTCCTTTCTGTTTCTTGTTTGCTGGGTATTTTAACAGGAAAGTCCTCATTATTTATTTTCAGGTTTCAAAATATGATTATGTTTACATACAACATACACATGCAGAGAGAAGAAAATTAGAGGCCTATTAAATTTTAAATTGGTGCTGCAAGCATCAATTTGGTTTCAGAATTAGTCAATATTAATGTATTCACACATTCACTCATTCAAGAATTATTGAGTTGTTTTTTTTTTTTTTAATGTTTTATTGGGAATTATGTGATAGTTTACATGGGAGAACATTAGTTTTACATTCATTCTATCGTATATCATCTCATTGCCATGGTTACAATCCCCTCCATGCAA
>NW_006408564.1:5472804-5510720 GCF_000296735.1 Chrysochloris asiatica | reverse complement strand
GATGTGGGCTTCCCTTTTCACTCTTCTTATTGTTTAACTCAGAGTAACTTTCACAGGTGTTGTCTGTTTTCCTGCTATATGGCAGTTGGTATTGGTTCTTGCCTGGGTTTTGGTGTTTTATAGGGTGTGATTGTAGGTTGGCTGTATGGTAGCAGTTGCTGACTCTTCTTTTGTAATATAGTGAGACAAAGAGTCCTCCAAAGGCAGAATGGGGAGCATATAACAGCAAAACAATACCAGCAAAAAAGAAAAAAAAAAAAAAGACTAAAAAACAGCAACAACATAAAAAAGACTGATACTGCAGTCTCTATTCACAGAAAAGAGAGAGGAGGGAGAGAAGAAGAAGGAAGAAGAAAGAAAGAAAAGAAAAAGAAAAAAAAAATTAGAAATTAAAAAAAAACAAAAAATCTGTAGCCTAATATGAGGTGTCTTTCCCATGTTAAAAAACAGAAAAAGCAAACAAGAAAAGTTCAAGGCCTGCTCTTGGGCTGAGTGAGTTGAGTATCTGTCGGCCATTTGGTTTTAAGTGGATACTGTCTGTTTAAATTTTGAGGAGATCTTTGCACATGCGTAGTAGAACCCTCCGAGGGTGGTGCTCGAGTATCCACTAGCTCAGGCACCCCTATTGTTTCCAGAATGGAGGTACGCAGACAGCAAGGGACCAACGAAAAGATACCAAAAAACAAAAAGAAAAACAAAAACCAGAATGTCCACACCTCTATCTCTGTGGCTCTGTCAGGCGTCTGTGGCTGCGGTGATCCTTTCCCCGCTTGGCCCCACAAAATGGCGGCTCCTGGAGCAGCTGAGCGTCCCAAACCAGGAAGCAATGGATTTCTTGCTTCTGCCACAAACTCCCCACCTGTAAGTCTTCCAACCTTCTAAATATTCCTTTATATGTGGTTCAGAGAACTGGGACCATTCCTTGAGCCTTCTTGGTCCTCTATTCTGTGTTGTTCTCGGCAGAGCTCGTCATTACACTTCTACCCAATACGCCATATTTTTCCGGAAGTCAAGAATTATTGAGTTTTGTACCTAGCTTTGGATGTTGGTGGAGGACAAATTAAACTTTGTATATGACTGTTCACAATCTGAATGGCAAGCAAGACATACAGTAATAAGTTTCTGTATGTGACAGTATGTCCAAATGAAGCTAAATTGATTTTCTTTCTTTCTTATTAGATTGGTAGACCAGAGGGTCAGAGGAATATTGTAGGCAAAATATACCCTGATGTGGATAAAGCTGTTGATAATCTCTTTGGCATCCATGGGAACTAGGTGGCAAAATGTGAGCTAGAAAGAAGCAGTTTTAGGTTGCTTCCCTTTGAAGGCAGGAGTGAGATCTTGCCTAATTAGTTTGCATGTTGTAGAGCTTGGTGCTTACTTAGTCTATTGTAAGCACTCAGACAATGTTTGTTGAATGAATAAGGAATGACGTTATGGTCCATTATATAGTACTTAGAAAGGGTTGTTTGATGGTTCAGTGTTAAACTGGAGGAAGTCCTGCTATGGAATGTCACGGAACCTTGTTCTGAGTTTTTTTTTTTTTTATTAATAATTTAAATAGAAGAAATATGGAAGGGGAGACAGAACTTACATTGCATTGTTAGAACATGAGGCTACTAAAGTCTCATGGGTAAAATTTAGGAACAATGAATGTAGTATTCTGAATTCTTAAAAATTAAATCAGTTGTGTAATATATAGTAATAAATTTTAAATACATCCATAAGTCCTGAAATTTCATTTTATTTTTAGGACCATCAGCTACTCTGTGGGAAAAAGATGAGGCTTTTTGCTCCTGTAAAGATTTACAGCCTTGGCAACCTTATACTAGGTCACTAAGAGTCGGAACCGACTCCATTGCACATAACCACCACAACCATGTTAAAGAAGTGTGCTGGGACCCCTAACACTGTTAAAAATTATTGTTGGCATAATTATAAAGTTAGAATAGAGACATCACAAAGACATACATCCTATGTACCCACAGGGAACTCGATGCTTTTCCTACATTACCTTTTTTACCCTCACATGGGCTCTAGGAGGAGGTTGTTATGTTGTTGTTGTTAAGTGCCGTCGAGTCGGTTCCGACCCATAGCAACCCTGTACAGGGTTTCTGAGGGTGTAAATTTTTACGGGAGTAGAAAGCCTCATCTTTCTCCCGCGGAGCAGCTGGTAGTTTCGAACTGCTGACCTTAAGGTTTGCAGCCCGATTCGTAACCACTACGCTACCAGAGCTCCTTCTAGGAGGAGGTAGCGTTATCATATTCTGCAGAAACTGTTTCAATTTTGGAAGTCCCATTGTGACACTGACTAGCTAGAGGTCACAGGGTATTTTGTAGAAGAAATAGATTTTGTAGAGACAGTTGGAGGAGGCTTAACCTAGAAAAGGCTAAATTGGGTCCTTGTCTTCTGATATTTGAATGCTTGTCTTGTGGAAAGAGCCCACACCTATTTTTATAAGCCAGGTAGTGGGTTATGTGTTCAGAATGCAGTGTGTCTTTTAATTTTGACCATAGGCTGAGATTAAATGTCCAGATTAGGAAACTGAGGCTTAGATGGGTGAAACATTTTGCCTCAAATAATATAGCTAATACGTCTTGTGCGGTTCTGTATGATAAGCTCTGGACTGCTAACCTCAAGGAAATCCTATACAAGGTCTCTATGAGTTGGAACTGACTCGACGACACCGAGTAACGCACCAACAGCAACAACAGTAAAGTTTGATTATGAGTCTGTCTCATACCAGAACCCAAACTACTAACCTTGGCATATCTGTCTTGGAATGGGATGATTTAGATGGGGAAATTAGAGCCAGATATTTTTCAATATACTAAAGAACAAATTTTTCCAACTATTTAGTAATGGAATGGACTGCATGGTGTTGTCGGTGAGTCCTCCATCATGGGAAAGAGCTGTACAGATGGCTCTCTTGGACGGGGAAGTCGTCTCAGAAGTTTCTTCCAACTCAGTGTTGTGCTGAAAGCTAGTGTTGCAAGTGCTAAGAGAAGAGGATCCGCCTTAGTAGAGACCTTTCATGCTCTGATTTTTTCAGGAACATTGCTTTCAGGTGAGACTGTGCAGGAGGAAAGGTGTGGCTTTCAAGTTCCCGCCTTAGTCTCTTTCAACTCCTTTTTGGATCTAACTAGTTAAAGTCAATTAGTGCTAATTATTATAATGATCACTTTATCTCTTCAAATCAAGTACCAATTAAGTTTTTAGAATGTAGGTGAAATGACATCAAATAGCTATCGTGTTTCTTTTTGTTGTTGTTGTTTCATGGGAAAAATAAAGACATTCTTCTGACCTTCATAAGGAAAGATCCTTAGAAAATTAGCTGTTTTTTGAATTTCCAAAGCTTATAGTATAACTACGTTGACTAAAACAGATTTTTAAATCAAAATTTCAACAGATTGTACTGTATTATTGCAATAATCTTGCTATTGGCATCCGTATAATAGTTGTAGTCTTGATGGAACTGGAGTGGCCAGGTTAGTGGGTGTAACAGTATTAAGTATTTATTGTAACTATAGCAAAAGGAGCTCTGGTAGCGTAGTGGTTATGAATCAGGCTGCGAAACACAAGGTCAGCGGTTTGAGACTACCAGCTTTTCTGCAGGAGAAAAGATGAGGTGTTCTGCTCCCATAAAGATTTACAGCCTCGGAAACCCTGTACAGGGTCGCTATGAGTTGGAACTGACTCCATGGCACATAGCCACCACCACCACCATAGCAAAATCAAACCATGATTTTGCTATAGTTGTAATAAGAACCATGAAGGAGAATTGAAGTGGGCAATAAGATTAACAGCATAGTCACTTAATTGAGGGTTTAGGCAGGGCTTCTGGAGGAAATGTTATCTGAATTGAGGCTGGAGGATAAATGGAAGTTAACTAGGTAAAGTGGTGACAGAGGGGGTGTTGAGAAATGAAACCAGCAAGAAGGATCCCATTTCTTGGATGGGGTCAAGTTGGATCCCAAGTCAGGTTGTATTGTTTGCTTTTGTGAATTTTCTAGGAGAAATTAGTCTGTATTACCAGGCCTCAAAGCCATCAGGGAAAAGAGCTTGGGGACTCCATTTAACATTTTATTTGCCTTCAGGTTCCAGGAAGTTGCCCTTTTTATTAACCTGTTTGTACTTTACACAACACAATCCAGGGTGAGCCTAAGAACTGTGGGTATTGTCAGCAAATGTGGGACCCTACTTCTGTGATCAGCTCTGACACCTCTAGATGTGTAGTGTATGTTTGACATGTCTTGAGAAGGGCATATGCCACTCCAGACAACCTCTGACATGCATCACCCTCCCATAAACTTCACTTTAGAACAAGGTCGCACAAAAAATGAATTCTGATCTTTACTCATAGCATGCTTTTTCTCTTAAAAAGAAACTCAACATTTAAAAAGCCATGCATCCCTTTCTTATTTTTAGGACTGTTTTGCTTCCAAGTGTTTCCTGGCTAGCACCCAGTTTTTGATATGTGTTCCTGAAACTTTAGAAAGAACAGTTTTTGAAAGTTAAACTGGCAATTGGGAAACTTGAAAAGTGGAAGGAGCATGAAGCCCTGACAACTGACTTTTCTGAATATCATGAAGTAGATGATGCTGGTGTCCACATATTGAGCACTTACTAGGGGCCTAGCACGGCCATGGGAATTTTTCCTGTAGTTTCTTATTTAATCCTTGTTTAAGACAAGAAAGAGGCAAGTACTGCTGATTCCTCCTCCTCTCCCCCTTTGTTTTCCATGAGCACAGAATCAGAGGGGTTAATACATTGCTGAAATCCACACAGTTCATAAATGCAGGCATTGGACCTTGATATCTTTAACTGTGTGACCAAGCAGCTCAAGTCTAACATGTTACTACACTTACTCTAAGTCTTGGAAACTATATGATGGAAACATTGGACACCAGATTTTTAGATGAATTCAAATGTGCTACTAATTGAATTTAAGGCCTCCAATTAGTACGAGCAGAGCCTCCTCTCAACTTCACTCAGCATTTGTCTAAACAGAGGTTTAAAGATTGTTTGAATGGATGGATGAGTTCAAGGTTACTATGGAGTCCTGGTGTGGCACTACAGGATAATGCACTGGACCACAAGGTTGATTTGAACTGCAAGGTCGGCATTTCAGACCTCACCAGCCACTCCTCAGAAACCCTATACAGGGTGGCTATGAGTCACAACCGACTTGGCAGCACTAAACAACAACTATGCTAGGTGTGGTAAGCACACTGGGATGTATAAGGGACAGTCTTTAGTCATCTAGCAGAGATGATAATAAATGCCCCAAATTGCTCCCCTTAAGGCAGGTATGAAGAATACTGACTGAATGGGTAGCTGAGGGGGACATGTTATTTAAACATCATCCAGGTTGGCCTTTCATTTACATAAGAATCATCGTTACTCTGGGTGTGGCTTCTGCTTTTCAAGCTCAATATAATTTTCTGGAGTCCAGGTGTGGCGCTGTGGGCTAAGGTGTCAGGCTACAAAGGCATTTGAACTGCAAGATCGGTGGTTCAAGCTCACCAGCTGCTCCTTGGAAACCCTATACAGGGTTGCTATGGGTTGGAATCGACTCAACGGCACTTAACAACACAAAACAACAAAACCACTGTTAAAACTTTCCTATGTTTCTGGCTCTAGAAAAAGATTGCCAACATTCATCTATCCAACAGACTGTTATTCAGCCATTGAGAAGGACAAAGAAGATGCTTATTGACATAGAGATTGTACATGACATACAGAGTTTAGGACCTCTGGGAGTGCAGAGGTTAAGCGGTTTGTTGTTAACTGCAAGATGGCTGATTTGAACTCATCAGCTGCTCTGTAGAAGGAAAATGTGGTTGTCTGCTCCAATAAAGATTTGCAGCCTTGGAAACTGGGCAAGTTCTACTCTGTTCTGTAGGGTCATTATGAGGTGGAATCAACTCGATAGCAGTGGATTTGATTTGGTTTTGGATACACCTATTTAAATAGAAAATATTCAAATCATAGAATAGTATGCATATTAAGATTCTTGGCTACAGGTGGTAGATACCAAGGGAATGGGTCCCGTGAGAAATGGGACTTACTCTGGGTCCAGCATCATCATAAGAACTGGCAGGATGCTGCAATGGCTCAGAGAATTGAATCACAGAAGGGTTTTGGGAATGACAGGGACTTCAGGGTCCTCTGTGATGGAACCAGAGACCTGAGAGTTAACAAGGCTAAGACTCTCTCTCTGTCCATTACCTCTCCTTGTAACTTTTCCTTGAGATTGTAACCATGGATGCAACAATTTTGCTATTACATTCTTATAGCTCTTTGACGAAAGAACAGAACACTAGTCGAAAACCCAGGAAAGAATTTGATTGGCCTGGCTATGGTCATGTGACTACCTCTCGACCCAAATGCTGTGATCAAGGAGAAAATGTGATGTGACAACTTCTGGAGCCACAAGGGCAAAGTCTAAAACTGGGAGGAGGAGGAGGCAAGAGAGATCCTGGAAGAAATAAACAATAGCCACAAGTTGTTGTTGAGTGTCATCTAGTGGATTCTAAGTCACAAGGATCCCATGTGACAGAATAGAATTGCTATTGTTGTTTGTTGTTGTTAAGTGCCATCGAGTTAGTTTCGGCTCATAGCAACCCCGTATTGGGTTTCTGAGAAGTGGTGAGCTTGAACAGCAACCTTGTGGTTCAAACCGACCTTGCAGTCGAGCGCACTAAAATATGTAAAAAACCAGTTACCTTTGAATCAACTCCAATTCATGATGACCCCATGTGTGTCAGTCTAGAACTGCTCTTTACAGTTTTCAATGACAGATTATTAGAAAATAGGTCCCCAGGTCTTTCTTCCAAGATGTCTCTGGGTGACTCCTAATGATATGTTGTTTTTGTAGGTGCCATCAAGTTGGTTCCTGCTCATAGCAACCCTGTACGAGGGTGTCTGAAGAGTGACTGGTGGTTTTGAAACACCTCCCTTGTGATTAGCAGTACAGTGCTTACCCTACAGCATCATATCAGAACTCTATAATGGTACAAAGTATATGTTATAACAGAATCCTGGTGTGGTGCTGTGAGGTAAAGTACTAGTTCACAAGGTCGTTTTGAACCACAAGGATGATGGTTTAAACTCATCAGTATTCTTTGGATGTTCTATACAGTGTTGCCTTGAGTTAAATCTGACTCCATGGTGCTTAACAACAACAGCAACATACATTATGAAATCCAAAAATATCTATACCAGGCTGTTAATAGTGGTCAGTTATCTCTAAGAACAGATTTTCACTTTTCTCTGGAGTGTTTGAATTTTATTCTATAACATTCTCCTATAACTTCTATAAACTGGGGGTGGGGGGGAAGATTAAGATTTTTCATTAAAAGGTTAAGTAAGAAATGTCCTACACCTTTAACCTAAATGTCCTAATCTTTGTTTGTTCCGTTGATACTGTATTTCATTAATCAAACCCGGGAGTAATCATTCTAAAGCTGTTACCAATTCAGTACATATTGTTATCATTTAAAATAACTTGTTTTCTTTCATTATTCTCCTCCAAGCAAATGAGTTCCCTTTCATTTAATTGTGCAGTGAAGGCTTTTGTTTAGAGAAAAATTCTATTTCTCAGAGCTGATCCACAGCCTGTTTGAAGAAATGGGTAAATTTTTGGCAACACAAGTTAGGAAGCTTTGTACTGGCTCTAAGAATTGCCCAGTGCGTGCTAGAACATTCAGCAATTTGAGCCACTCTCGTAGGTGGGAGGCTATGTACCTAGCCATTGGAAGGAAAACCAATACCCTTTCCCTATTTTCTGGGTCTATGCCCTGTTTTTTTCTTTATCTAACTTTGGCCCCGTCTTGAGGTAGGCTGATTAATGGGCCCATCATTTATATCTTTGCAGCACAACTGCAAATTCCACTCTTCAAATAGCATTAATAACTCTCCTATTACTAAAAAATGGCTCATATTTGTCTAGTGTTAAGATGGTTTATTTAAACATTTATCTCATTTACTCTTCAAATATGTAGAAGAAAGCAGATATTTTGTACACTTTCTTGGGTCCTTGGTTAAATGGGGAAAAACAAGAAACAGTTCTGGGTGGTTTGTGACCCTTTGTCTTACACTGAGAACTCAGTCTTTGAGCAGATGTTTCTCTCCTGTTGCGAGGGGTGCCAGGTTGTGAAGATAACAGATGAACACAGGCATTTCCAACAACACAGGGAAGCTGGGATCAGGAAGTTGGCTGCAACTTAAAAGCCCACTATAAGAATTTCTTGTGGGAAATCCATTTAATTGAAGCCCCTGATCCCTTTTTGTCTTGATTTTTTGTTTTGTTTTTGGTCTTTTCTCTTCAGAAGTTCCAATAAAACTTTATTTATAAAAACAAGTGGCTGCTTTTAAAATAAATATGTAGTTAGCTGATTTTTAAAAAATAAATATTGTATTGAAATATAATGTATGTATTGAATATACTACAGACTGCTAGTAGAATGAACAGATCAGTTTCAGTAAGTTACTTAGAAGGGAGGATGGTGAGAAGTTGGCTTGTATGCTTTGGATATGCCAAAGCATATGACCAATCCCTAGAAGAAACAACATGTTTGGTAGAGAGTCGGTAGCAATGAGGGAAACCCCCACTGAGATGAATTGACACAATAACCACAATAATAGATTCATCTGTAACAATGATTATGAAGATGGCATGTTGTTGTTATGCACAACAGAATGAAACACTGCCAGGACCTGTGCTGACATCATAATTGTTGCTAGGCTTGAGCTCTGGTAGCGCAGTGGTTATGAGTTAGGCTATTAACCTCATGGTCAGCAGTTCAAAACTACCAGCCGTTCCATGAGAGAAAGATGTGACTTTCAGCTCCTATAAAGATTTATAGCCTCAGAAACCCTATAGAGGGTAGCTATGTGTTGGAACGAACCAGCACACAACCCCCAGCCATCACCACCATGCTTCAGCCCATTGCTGTTGCCACTATGTCGATCCATCCTGTGGGGGTCCTACTCTTTTTCACTTACTCCACTTTACTGAGCATGATGTCTTTCTTCAGGGGCTGGTCCCCGTGATAATATGTCTGCAGTATGAGAGACAAAGTGTGGCCATTCTGGCTTCCAAGGAGCATTCTGGCAGTACTTCTTACAACACAAATTTGTTTGTTCTTTTGGCAGTCCATGGTACTTTTAATATTCTTCTTCAGCACCATAATTCAAATGCATCAATTGTTTTGCAGTCTTCTTTATTCATTGTCCTACTTTCACATGCATATGAGGTTATTGAAAATACCATGGCATAGAACCAGGCAATGCTTTATTTTGTTATATGCAAGTTGGAGCTTAACGCACCATCCACCATTGCCATTGGATTCCAACTCAACAATCCTGTATAGGCTTTACAAAGCTGTAAATCTTTATGGGAGTAGAAAGTCTCATCTCTCTCCTGTGGAGTGACTGGTGGATTTGAATTGCTAACCTTGTGACCAGCAGTCCAATGCTTGCCTGCAATTAACACAATATCTCGATTACTGTGAGTTTTGTGCCTATGGTAAGTATCTCCCTTGCCTGACCTGAGTACTGGCCATTTGACATGGAATTTCACAGAGTAATTTAAAACTTCATAGACTGTTATAGTGCTGGTATGGCCTTGTAGAATAAGTACTGGACTGGTCATTACAAAGTTGGCGATTCAAACACACGGGCAGCTCCTTAGAAACACTATGCAGGGTCACTGTGAGTTGAAACTGACTTGATGGCACACAACAGATTGTTGCATGCAAATTTACTCTTTTCTTTTTCAAAATAAAAAATATGGGTACAGAAACCACTATGCCACATGCCAGGCCCTGGTCCAATTACTTTACCTGCATTGTTTTTATGTGCTCCGGAGTTGGTTCCGACTTGTGGCAACCCTGTACAGGGTTTCTGAGGCTGTAAATCTTTATGGGAGCAGAAAGCCTCATCTTTCTCCTGTGGAACAGCTGGTAGTTCCGAACTGCTGACCTTGCGTTCACAGCCTGATTTGTAACCACTACACTACCAGAGCTCCTTTACCTGCATAGATCTATTTTATCTTTAGTACAGGCCTGTTGGAAAGGATCTGTGAATAACTCCTCTTTTATAGATAAAGAAACTGATGTAAGTAAATTGTCTGAGGACACACTGCTATTAAATGCTGAGCCTTTGCACTTTGCAACTATGAAGGGTAGCAGAAAAAAAGAATGGTGTTTAGAGTGTTGATATGAAATAGTACAGATATATTGCCTATATCTCAAACATTTTTCATATTTCAGAATAATCCCTGATTTTGTTATTTCTTGTCATGTATTGAATCCCAATATTAGCTTGCTTAAAACTTTTGCTGGGTCATTTTAGCATGTCCATGGATGAATGCAAATGCAGACAGATTTCAAGGTAAGAATACTTCATGAGTTTCTAGAATAGCTTCACTCTCCATAAAGTCATTAACTTTTTAGAAGGAAGTCATAGTGATATTGAAAAGAATTGCTAATAGCAGAAAGCACAGGTCTAAAGGAGCCAGAGTGTGAATGAGGCTAGTAAGTATAGGTTTTAAAGCATGTATTGGTAGTTGTTTCTCCCCTTGGGGCTTCCAATGGGCCTTTTCCACTTTGAAGCTGACCTTGATAATAGTCAGGTCCCCATCAACCTCTGTGGCAGATTAGGCTCCTCCTCCCACCAATGCCACAAAATGACCAATCCCCTCAGTAGGCCTTAGGCACTTCATTTGCATAGTAAACTGTCTAATCTCTTTGCCAGATAATGTTCTTGCAAATCATCTTGGTCAAGTTACAAACCCAGGGTCAGAAAGACTACATAGAAAAAGAAACCTGTTATACTGCAACACCAAAAACTCACCATTCATGATGAGTAACATTTAGTGCTATGGAAAATATTTCAGTTAAGTAAATAAATATAACCCAGTTGTTCATTTGAACTGTTTTTAAGTGCACGATTCAGTGACATTTAATTACATCCACCATGTTTTGCAACCACCTCTGATACTTCAAAATTGTTTTCATCACCCCAAGCTGAAACTCAGTACTTTTTAAGCAATAACTTTTCCCTATTCCCTTCCTGGTATGGTGCTGCAGGATCAGCACTGGTCAGCAGTTCAAACCTATCAGCTGCTCCTTGGAAACCCTGTACAGGGTTGCTATGTGTCGGAACTGATTCTATTGCCCTTAGTAACAACAACCACCTTCCCTTTCAGCGTCTGATATAACTTCTAGTAAACCTTTGTTTCTATGTATTTGCCTATTCTATGTAATTTGTTTCTTGTTGTTGTTATGTGCCGTGGAGTCGGTTCCAACTCATAGTGACGCTGTACAGGGTTTCTGAGGCTGTAAATCTTTACGGGAGCAGAAAACCTCATCTTTCTCCTGCAGAACAGCTGGTAGTTTCGAACTAATGATCCCAAGGTTAGGAGCTCGATTCGTAACCACTACGTTATAATATTTGCCCTTTTATGTGCCAAACTTGTTTCAGCTAGCAAGTTTCCAAGGGTCATCTAAGCTGCAGCATGCATCAGAACTTAATTTGTCTTCATGGTTGAATAATGTTCCATTGCATGTATGTACCTTTATTGATCCATTCATTTGTTGATGGACACTTGAATTGTTTTCACCTTCTGGCTACTGCACTCTTTTATTTTGTTTATTTATTTATTGCAAGGTTCTAATGATCGCAATAATAAAAACAACAAAAAAAGTTAAAACTAAATCAAGACATCTATGAAAAACAAACTTTGTTTTATTGTTGTTGTAAAGTGCTGTCAAGTCAGTTCTGAATCATAGTGACCCTGTTTAGGCTGTCTGAAGAGCAGCTGGTGGGTTTGAACTGCCAACCTTGTGGTTTATATATGTGTGTGTATAGTTGTTAAGTGCCATGGAATTGGTGCCAATTTCTGAGGAGCTACTGGTGAGTGTGAACTGACCTTGCAGTCCAGTGCTTATCCTACAGTGCCATACCATGTCTCTCTCTCCATATGTATATAAGTATGAATATATGGTTGTTAAATGCCATCAAGTCGGTTCTGACTTTTACTATTTCTGAGGAGGGCTGGTGAATTTGAACCACTGACTTTGTAGTTCAAATCAACCTTGCAGTCCAGTGCTTATCCTATAGCACCACACCAGGACTCCTGTCATTGTACAATAATGCAGGATCTGGATCATAAAGCAAACAGTTAGCAGAAGCATGCCATATATATATTGTTTGCTTTAGGATCCCGCATTTTTGTGCAGTGCTAAGTATTGTTTCTAATCAGCCCTACATTCCAGAGCAGCTTGGTTCCCACATCTCCTCATGGGTAGGTTTATACGAATTGACAATGGAGGGCAAACCAATCAGGCAACATGGGGCTCTGTATATAGCTGTGTCCCTTAATTACAGAGATTTTTAAAAATAGTACTTGAGTAAAAAAAATGTATACAGGGAAGTATACTTTCTTTTTGCTCCAGGGTTTAATATGACTAGACTCAGCACTAGATAGAGCTGATGGAGCAAGCGTATGGTGTATGAGCAAATGATGCAGAGTATGAGCAAAATGAGGCATCAAGAATCCTCCTAGGTTTGAGCCTGAGCAACTAGTTGAGTGGTGATGTCCTTAACCGGATAGGTGGCCTTGGGAGAGATGCAGATTTCAAGTGTGAAAAGCCAGAGTCCTGTTTAACAGGACAGATCCAGTTTGAGGTGTGGATTAGATGCCCACATTGGGTAATTTAGTAGGCACTTGGACATCCAGATCTTTTAGGTCTTTAGGAATCTGTTTCTGTACACACATCTACTAGACTGTTCCCTCTGCAGCTCAACTTCCTAGTTAATGGTCTTCAATCATATTTCCTGATGACTTTGGTGTCATAGTTTTGGGGGTCATGGTTCTGATTTGAGTAACCATGCTCCAAAGGCTCACCATTCAATACCAGCTGACTGACTCATTTTTTATTTAATTTATTTTTTATTGTGAATTGAGTGAAGGTTTACAGAGAAGATCATCACTTTTACATTCAGCAAATCATATAATTCATTTCATTACAATAATTTCTTTTTATTGTTGAATAACACTTCATTTTTTGATGCACCATAGTCTGGTTTCCTGTTTAACAATTACTTGTACTTGTACAGGACATACGGATAACTTCCAATTTGGGGCAATTATAAATAAAACTACTATGAACATTTATATGTAGGTTTTTATGTGAACATACGTTTTCAACTCATTTGGGTAAATACTTAGGAGCATGGTTGCTAGATTATATTGAAGCCAATGTTTAGCTTTGAAAACACTGCCAAACTGTATTCCAAACTGGCGGTACCATTTTGTCTGTTTGTCCACATTCTCATCTGCATCTGGTGTTGTCTGTGTTTTAAATTTTAGTTATTTTCATAGGTGTATAGTGGTATCTCATTGTTGTTTTAATTTGCAATTCTCTAATGTCATATATGGAGTCCTGGTGTGGTGCTGTGGGTTAATGCGCCAGACCGCAAAGTCTTTTGAACTGCAAGGTCAGTGGTTCAAGCTTACCAGCTGCTCCTTGGAAACCCTATACAGGGTCCCTATGGGTCGGAATTGACTAGACAGCACTTAACAACAACAATCACAGTGTCATATATATATAAAGTTTTCATTGTGAATTGAGTGACAGTTTACATGTGAGGACATAGGTTTTACACTCATCCTATCTTATCGATATGCAGATGATACAACCTTGCTTTCTGAAAGTGAAGACTTAAAATATTTACTGATGAAGATCAAAGAGCGCAGCCTTCAGTATGGATTGCATCTCAATGTAAAAAAAACAAAAATCCTTACCATTGGACCAATAAACATTCTTATTAATGGAGAAAAGATTGAAGTTGTCAAGGACTTCATTCTTCTTGGATCAACTATCAACACTCATGGAAGCAGCAGTCAAGAAATCAAATGATGTATTGCATTAGGCAAATCTGCTGCACAAGACCTTTATAAAGTGTTGAATAACAAACATGTCAGCTTGAAGACTAAGGTGTGCCTGACCCAAGCCATGGTGATTTCAATAACCTCATATGCATACAAAAGCTGGACAGTGAATTAGGAAGACCATAGAAGAATTGATGCTTTTGAGTTGTGCTGGAGGGGAACATTGAAAGTGCCATGGGCTGCCACAAGAACCAACAGATCTGTGTTGGAAGAAATGCAGCCAGAGTGCTGCTTGGAGGCCAGGATGGCCAAACTTCGTCTCTTACACATCGGACATATTGTCAGGAGGGACCAGTCACTGGAGAAGGATATCATGTTTGGTAAGGTGGAAGGTCAGAGAAAAAAAAAGACCTCCAGCGAGATGGGTTGACCAATTGGCAGCATCAATGGGCTCTAGAGTGGCAACCATAGTAAGGTTAGCCCAGCATCAGGCAGTGTTTCGTTCTGCTGTGCATAAGGTGGCTATGAGTCAGTACCGACTCGATGGCACCTAATAACAACAACAATCGTATTTTGTTTCATTGCAACAATGATTACAGTCCACTCTGTGCATTATCATTCAATAGTATTTGCTTTTATTCCCTCTGCTTTGTTGTATGTATAGAAAAATACTCAAGAATATATAATAATTTAAACAACCAAAGGGTACATTTTGCAAGCCTGCCTCCTGGCCACCAGCACACAGCCTTTCTCTTTCCATGAGTCTAGAGTCCTTAGCTGCTCTATGTCTCTATGTCATCATCTCTGCCTCCATCTTTGCTGTTGCTGCTTCTCTGGATAGGGTCCCACATTCCTCTCTTGCTCTTCTCTTCTCCCTTGATGGTCCTAGGATCCTCTGTTCCTGGAATATAAGATTAACTACTCCCCCCTTTATGTTACAAAACTTCTACCTTTACAGTTAGGACAATCACAATTAGTCATGATAACAATTATTCACTATTGATTTATAAGACTCTTATCCCCATCTCCTTTCACCCGACCCATGTAGACAAGATGAAAACTATTCAGTGAAGATTCTACCTTCCTCTGCACACTCTGAAACTAAACTCCCACTTGAAAACTTGTACGCCAGTCACTTTGTGCCTTTATAGCCTCCCTATTTTAGGTTGTTGTAGCCAGTGTCTACGTTGCCCATCCCTATCAGCCCTGTGTACAGAGAGGATAAGATTGATCCTTGATGTGAAGACATCCTTAAGACTGGTGTGGTGCTGTGGGCTAATGCATCAGACTGCCAAGTTGATTGGTCGATGGTTCAAGACTGCAAGGTCGGTTGTTCAAGCTCACCAGCTGCTTCTTGGAAACCCTACACAGGGTCGCTATGGGTCAGAATTGACTCAACAGCACTTAACAACAACACTTCCTTAAGTAAAGTTCAAGTTAATCAAATCGAAGCAATCTATACTTGTTTCCTTTATCAAATTTTTTGTGTCTTCCTCTAGTCAAGTTCTGATCATCAAGCCATAAAAATTAGGTCAAATGGGTACTGTCTGCAAGTTTGGGTGTTCTTGTGCATCTCTCCTCACTTCATATCAGCTGGATGCTTCAATCTCAGCTCTAGCCCTCTGTGGCTATGTCCTTGTTCATGGGCTCAGGAGTCTCTAGGTCTCACTATACTTGGGACCAACCAGCCCCTCCTCTTCTCTCTCTCATCTCCAGGTTGATGGGAGTCTACAGAACATGGTTGAACTCAGCTCATTTCTTCATTGTTGCCTTTCCTCCTCTTTCACTTACCAGTAGACCAACATGGTCACCAGCAAGCTTACATGCCTGCTTGTGTGTTCCTTTTGATGACTGACTCGTTTTTAAGGCCCAGTTTCAAATACTGGGGAAAGAGTCTGTGGTGGCCCCCACATACAAAGTTAGGTTTCCACTGCTGATCTGATCTGCTATGACTTGGTTCACAAAGTATGTGGGCTTCAACTGCTAGCCCAGCACAGGGCAGGCCAGGAGAGTTGAACATGGTAGGCAAATCTACTCATCAACTGGCCATGGCCCTCACTGCCTGGCCAAATTCTGATCATCTTCCAGGTCTTAGCTTTGATGGAACTTCCTAGGGAAAAGTCCTTCGTGCATTTTCATATAGGTCCCAAAGCATTGTCCCTTCATAGGTGGTATTTTAATTGCCAGTTATCTTGTCCATTTCCTTCACTACATTGTACAAACCTTAAGAATCTGTCACAGAGAAAGTATGTAATAATATTTGATGAAATAAAGAATGAATGAATGAATGTATGAAAAAAAGTACTTGCCATGAAAGTGTGCTCTCTCTGGATTGTTGGGGAAGTGATGGCAATGATGGAAAAAGATGTGAAAAAGCAAAACACAAGCAAACATGGAGCGACATATCTGGTAGGATAATGTCCTGGTATAGTAAGTCAGCGGTTCGAAACTACCAGCCGCTCCGCGGGAGAAAGATGAGGCTTTCTACTCCCGTAAAGATTTACACCCTCGGAAACCCTGTACAGGGTCGCTATGGGTCGGACCCGACTCGATGGCACTTAACAACAACAACAACAACAGTGCTCTAGGATAAGCACTGGACTCCAAGGTTGGTTTAAATCTTAGGGCTGGTTGTTCAAACGCACCAGCTGCTTCTTGGAAACTCTAGAGAGGGTCAATAGGAGTTGGAACCAACTCCATGGCACTTAACAACAACAATATTAAAATTATTTGTGAAATAAACTTGAGAAGTACTTTGGGCTGATAATGACACCAATCCATGTCACACTTTATAATTCTCCTATTGAGGGGTAATATATATATCTATCTCTCTCTCTCTCTCTCTATATATATATATTAGATATAGATATAGATATAGATATATAGATATATAGATATCTATAGATATATAGATATATATTTAAAGTTTTTATTGTGAATTGAGTGATAGTCTACTTGGAAGAACATCAGCCTTACATCATCCCATTGTACTCTGTTTCATTGCAATGACCACAATCCCCTCCATGCAGCATCATTCAATAGCAGCACTTGCTTCCATTCCCTCTGTTTTTTGTTTTGCTTTGTTTTTGATGTACACCGAAGCACTCAGTAATATATAACCATTCAAACAACCGAAGGGCATATCCCGCAAGCCCATCCCCTGGCTGTCAGCACACAGCCCCTCTCCCTCCCTTAGTCCAAAGTCTTGTGGGGTAAGATTTTGCATTGACTACTTCTTAGCATTTTGAGTAGCATGTGTTATATATGTTGTAACATTAAGTTAGGACTCCCTGGGTGTTGCCGCTGGTTCAGCACTCAATTACTAGCTGAAAGTTTGCCAATTCAAACTTACTCAGATGTGCTTCAGAAGAACAGCCTGGTGATCTGCTTCCAAAAGGTCACCGCCTGGAAAGCCTAAGTAGTACAGTTGTACTCTGCAACACACGGGGTCACCAAGAGTTGGCATCAACGCGACAGCAATTGGTATAGCATTATGTTAGAGAAGGTTAGCCTTGGAAGGGATTTTAAGATTTTTTTTAGTTCAGCTTTTTAATTTCTCAGATGAGCAAACTAAGTTCCAGAGAGGATAAAAATAACTTGCTGAAGATCACTGAAACCTTGAGTCTTTCAGTCCTTATTGTAGTCACTTTCTATTTAAAAGAAATCTATATGGATCTTCTACCTGGGGAAAAATAAGCATAGGCATATATAGGAGAAATTGGCATCCTGCAGTTCAAGGATTCCTGTTTAAAGCCCATTGTTGTTGTTAAGTGCTGTCAAGTTGGTTCTGACTCATGGTGCACCTAGGGGTTCTGAGCAGCTGGTGGGTTTGAACTACTGCCTTGTGGTTCACAGTCCAGTGCCAATCCTACAGTGCCACACCAGGTCACCTGTTAAATGCCCATAGATCAAAGAAAAAGAGAAGCAGTAGCCAAGAGCAGTGGACACTGACTATAGATTTAAAAACAATTTTGGGTCACATTGGATAGGCTACCTGACTTTTAGGTAAATATCTTAGTGTCTTTGTGAAAATTAGTTGAGAAAATATAAGTGTGTGTACATAGGAGGTACTCAAGGAATGTTGGTCACATTTCAGAAGAGGTGGGATTTTAGTAATTTTCAGAGACACCTCAATAAGCCTTTCTTATACTAAGACTTCTCAGCTGAGGTTGTCAAGGACGCATAGGAGCATCCTTGACATTTACATACAATAGATGGAGCATTCTGGTCAGGGAAAAACAAACAAAAAAACCCCAAACCTGCTGCCAGTCAAGTTAATTGCAGCTCAGGTGTCACCAAGTGCTCTATAGCTTTTTCTTCAATATTTATGGTAGTGGATTGCCAGTCCTTTCTTCCTTGGTACCAGTGGGCGAGTTTGAACTACCAACCTTTTGATTATCAGTCGATGGCAAATTGCTTGAGTTACCCAGGGATCCTGGTTAGGAGTGCTGATTTCTTGATGACTGCATGAAAGGAGAGGATGAAGACAAGAGGCCTCAGAGGTCATGAGTCTGTGAAAACTCTTGAATGCCAGAGGTCTCAAAGAAAGGCATAAGGAATTGGGCTGAACAGGAAGTCAGCCCAGTCTTTCTAAGTCTGCTTACCTCAGTTATTGTTAGGTGCTGCCCAGTCAGTTCTGACTCGTAGTGACTTCATACACAATAGAACCAAACACTGCCCTGTCCTGCCATCCTCACTATTGTTGTTATGTTTGGTTCCATTGTTGCTGCCACTGTGTCATTTCATTGGGAGGTCTTCCTCTTTTTTCTTTCTTTCCTGAGCAGGGATCTTTTAATCTTTGAATTCCCACCACAGGAGGAAAGAAGAGGTATCCTCTAGTCACTATGCTAATGCATACTTTTGCTCACCTATAAAAGAGTCTGTGAGTGGTGCAAATGGCTGCACTTGATTACTAGCCCAAAGGTTGCTGGTTCAAATCTACCCAGAGGTGCCTTGGACTTAAGGTCTGACCATCTGCTTCTGAAAGGCCCCAGCCTTGAAAACTCTATAGAGCAGTTCTACTGTATACATACAGAGTCACCATGAATCAGAATGACTTGATGGTAACCTTCAACAACAGCTCACCCATTCAGACCATGCTTCAAATGAGTTTCCCAGCAGGAGATTTGAGGGTTGGCTGTTGAGATTGCTGGAAATTAGTTCATCATATTGGGAAGGAACGTACTGCTCTAGTCCTGCATAATCACTATTCAGAGTGAGAGAGACCAGACTTGGAGATGCTCATAATGTTTTCCACGCCTTCCCATTACCAGTGTAAATGGCAGTGATTGGGGTTCCAAAAACACTTGTTGAATGGAGGCTTATTCCAAGGAAAAACGTTTCCAAATCCTCCTGAACGTTTGTTACCTTGAGTGGTGTGTGACTGTGTGGGCGGATATCAATGGATTCAGTCACTGTCTTCCTACTTGGAATGGGGCAGTACACGCATGATGCAAGGCAAAGAAGAGGCACTCAAAGAATGACGGCAACAATGATGATCTTTTGTCTTACCCCTTCATCTTCCGTTCTCCCCTTTCTTTGGGGGAACCAGAAACCATCAGCAGTCTTGAAATCTCGACCTTTCTAAGGAACGTAAAGCTAATGGGAGGATGCTAGTGCTGAAAGATAGTAGCCTCCACCTCAGCCAGGTACCACCCAGCTCCAATCATGAACGCCGCCTGACAAGTCCCAAGAGAATCTGGCAGCTTGGGGAGAAGTACCGCGAAAGGGGCGACCTGAAGGTAGGAGGCGCTATGGAAGACCACCTTCCCCCAAGCCTCCCCCCTCCCCCGCCCCAAACGCTCTCTGCTGCCCCCCGCGGAGGCGCCCAGCCCGGCCCAGTCCCCCTAGAGGTTCCTCGGGAATGCTGGGAATGTGAGTCAGGGCCGCGGCGGCCGAGAGAGCGGGCGCGCGGGCTGGCCGGGAGGGGGCTCGCGGAGCTCAACGCCTGGCAGCGCGGCGCGAGTGCGCGTCTCCGGACTGCGGCGGGCGCCGCCCCCTCGGCAGCCCTGCTCCGCCCGGCCCCGCGCCCGGCACTCGGAGCGGCGCCCTCCCTTCTTCCCTCTCGGCTTCCCCGCCTCCCCGCCGGTTCCTCCTCCTCCTCCTCCCGCTCCGGCTAGCTCCGGCTCCGGCGCCGGCTCCTCCCGGCCGCCCGGGGCCAAGGCGACGTGAGGTTGTAAAAATCCATGTGGGACGGCCCCGGGGCGAGCATCGGAAAGGTGAGACGCCGACGCCGGGCCCGGGGCCGCTGGGCGCCCGGCTCCCTCGGGGCGCCTGAGCCCGGGCATCCCTCGTGCGGGTCTTCCTCGCTTGTGGGAAGCTGCAATGCGTTATCGGGGGTAGCAGAGGGGTGAACCATCCGCCTCCACGGGGGCTTTCTCGGGTGGGGAAAGGTTGGGGCGGCCTAAGGGCGGATTTGTCTAGGTGTCTAAACCCCGGATCGGAACAAGTGCACGGCATCCCCTGGAGTGCCGGCCACCTCCCGCAGTCCGTCTCTGGTAGCCACCCTCTTTGCCATCGTCTTTCTTCTCTCCAGCTCTCCCTCTTTTCCTTGGCTTCTCCTTTTTTCCTCGAGGAGTGGGGTGATCACAGGGGCGGGGGTCGTGGGGAAACCCAAGCCAAACAAAGTCGAGAAAGGTAGAGCCCCAGTCAGGGGTTGGGGTGCCTGGCTCTTTGGATGGGTTTTTAGGGCAGCGTGTGGGGTAAAAAAAAAAACAAAAAAACCATGTCAGGAAAAATGAAGTAGGATTTATTGGGGAGGGGCAAGGGGTGGTGGTATATGAAAACGAATACGATGTGAAATTAAATTGAATGACCCATCTTAGATTTATACAAGGAAAGGAGGTACTTTACGAGGGTTGTACCTGTTTTTATATATTTATTTTATTTTATTTTATTACTGTCGGAGCCTTTGAGAGATCATCTTAGGACAGTGAAGATTAAGAACTGCCCTGGTGTTGGATAATAAAATAGCACTCGTAAACTCCCGATTGCCATGCCTTATTTATTTTGTACTTAAGGGTCTTAAGGGTCTCTACCAGAGAGGTCTCCCTGCCAGAGAGGGAGGGTCCGGTCGGTTAGGAGTGGATCGATTTTAGGTGGTTACCTGCCTTTGCTGGCTGAAAGGCAATTTACTCCCTGAGCGGTGAATTGTCAGTCCCTTCTGTGATTGACAACCATACATGCCACTTATGTAGGTAGAACGAGGGCCAGTGGAACCCCAACAGCCAATCATTGCCCGGGAGAGGAGGGTAGCTCCCACTTGTCATGGTTAGTTTCCTGGTTGGCTTTTTAAATCAGCGGTTTTAAACTTAATCATTGGTTTGCACCAGGTATGGATGGGGCTCCAGGTGCGAGAGGCAGACAAGCCGGAAAGCAAACTCTTCGAAAATGGGCGTAGAAGGTATCCTTGACCCATGTTGTCCATTCCCTCCCACCTCTTTATTAGTTGTAGTAGTTGGGGATGCTGAGGCCACTGGTGAATGGCTGTAAACGGGAAATGTAACGATTCCTTGTAAAGGATGAAATGGAGTGTGTATGTTGGGTGTTAGAGTTGCCCACCTATTCCTCTAGATATGGCTGCAGGCTCCTGTCTAAGAGACCAGTTACAGTTGAGCAGTCTGGGAAAAGGGTGTGGCACTTTGTCTTCTATAGTCACTCTTGTCCTTGTCGAGTCACATTGCTTCTCAGTGTACAGGACTTGGCTGCAGATGACGGATGTATAGGATATTTTTGTAGCAAGCAAGCCTGCTTTATTAGGATTACCACGAATAGAAGGGATTCTTTTAGTTGTGACGGTGAAACTCAACTTCTGGAAGTGAAGGCTGCCTTGTGTGGTCTTGCTGTATGTCAGTCTGGAGGTGGTGGTGGACTCCAGCCAGATCCTTCTGGAGGATATAAGCATTTGACTTTTGCTTAGGTAAACCACCTTGTCAGGCAGCTTCTATGTTTCAATAAAATCCTTGCACAGTTGAGACCATTGGGGTTGGATGGTGATAGAAGTATGGTTTTTAACCAGCAAAACCAGGTGGTTTATGGACAAAATGACCATATCATTCTCTACTCTCCACTAGTCAAAGGCTTATTTATTTCCCCAACACCTTTCTCCCTGAATTCATTAGTGAAATTATTGGTTAATCTAGAGAGTTGCCACTTTATAGAAGCTTTCCCTGGATATGACTATACAGTTGTGAATTTAGCATTTCATGAACAGATTGTGAGCAAGAATACACATATTAGAATGGCTTTGATGGAGGAGTCAGGCTCCTTAAGGCAGTATTATTGCTATTAATATTATCATTGATGTTACTGCATGTGGTAGGTACTGTGCTAAATACTTTTTGTGTATTATTGGTTTTAATCCTTATAGACCCCCAATGAGGTCAGTACTATTATTGTTTCCAGTCTGTAGGGGAGGAAACTAGGAGGAATGTAATATGAATACAAACTTAAGCCTAGATTTGTCTGATCCAGAGTCTATGACCTTAGCTATGGCCTTGAATTCAAATTTTGGCTATGATGTTTGTATGTGTTCAGTCTGATGTTGATATCCCTTGTACTCTTCTGTTGCCTCTTTGCTCAAAGGCGATTACTTCTATCCACAGACAAACTTAGTGACTTTGTATATTATAGATTTTGAGTAGGCCAATTTACTGGATCCAATGGAAACTTGATTGCAAGTCCGGAAGCCCCTTTTGTAAAGTGAAAAGTAACTTAATTCTCTAAAAAGAATGTATAAGATGATTTAAAAGCAGGTAAAGCAAAACAGAAGTGCTGGTGGTGAAGTTGGGTGAGTGTTGAGCTGCCTGCTGCAAGGTTGGTGGTTCAAAACCACCAGCTGCTCCTTGGCAGAACGATGAGGCTGTCTGCTCTCGAAACGATTTACCTTCTCAGAAACTATAGGTTTGCTATAATTCAGAACTGACTTGATGGCATTGAGTTTTGAAAACAAAACAAAATTCACTCTCTTTCGTTTTTCTTAGTACCAGTTGGAGTTTGGAATCAGCCTTGAATGAATACATACTCTTAGCATCCTTCAGTTGGCTTATTTATTTATTTATTTATTTATTTATTTACTGTTCGCTAATGTGTTGGATTTTTATGTATCTTTCTCCTTATCAAAGTGCCCTTTTTCACTAGTGATTAAGTATAATCATATTTAAAATTGCTGCATTGAAAGAGTGTGCTCCTTTGGTTTTATTACATTGGAAATGTCATACAAGACTTAGGTCTTGCCAGTGTGTTCCCATTGCTGAAATTTAATGGTGATGGCTTGCCAAAACAAATATCATGAAAAATGACAGTGTATAAATCGTGTTAGTATCTGTAAATTTGCTAAAATAGACAGTTTTTTACTTTGGTTAGATTGACTTTTGTACAATCTGCATTTTTATTTGTTTTCCTAGGACATCCCTGAATCCCTTTTATTAGTGAATACACCAACATTTTGGCTGTCACATGGACATCCTACCTTTGAGCTACAGTTCAGTGTTTGTATTACTATTGTTTTAGAGAGAGTGAGGTTTTCTTTATTCGATTTTGCAAAATCAATCGCCCAACCCAGTAGACATGGGCAGATGTGCCACATGGTTGTCTGTAAACAGTTTTTATTCTGGTCTTGTAAAAGCCCCTCCTCCAATTCCAGTTCCCCATTCACAAAGAGGCACCTCGGGGTTTTCCCTTACCCCAGAAAAGCCAAAATGGCTTGCCCAAGGTCTTAATGACTGTATTCTCATTTAAAGTCCCTAGTCCTAGAGCAGATTTCTTTCCTCCCTTCCCTCAATTCATCCTGCTTACATATCCCTGGATGAGAATCAACAATCTATCTGCCTGGTCTAGCAATCTCATGAATTCCTGAAGGTGGATCATGCCCACAAGAGTTTTTTTCTCACAAATCCTCCTCTTTTCTATTTACACTTATTGGTCTCATCTTCATTTATTCGTCTTAAATCCTCATAAAGTGAATCATTTCTCAATGTCCCTAAGAGTACAGCTAACTCTACCTATATTAGGTTGCATTGTACTTGCCCCTGACATAATATAACTCAAACACATACAATGGAAAATGCACTGGCCCCATTTTGTATTAGTTTTTGATACTTTTCTGTGGCCTTCCTTGTTTTAGAAAGCTAGCAGGAATAATGGAAAAGAAGGTACTGATAATGACAAGGCAGGCCTCAGAAATTTAAAACAGATGACCCAAGGGCAGAAATCATTTGAGTATATAAAGGTAGAGATTCTTCAGCTTATTCTTTCTTGTGTGAAGAAAAGTAGCAAAATGAACAAGCATGTAAGAAATGCTCTAAGATACCAGATGCTAAATGATACATGAGTCAACTTTTGCTGCTGTAACAAAACCCCCTAACTTAATGACAGTCCTGAGTCTTCACATTGACTATGATTTGGCTGATCTAGGATGGGCTCTTTTGGGAGTTCTGCTGCAGGCTGCGGGTTTGGTTCAGGTTTGCTCCACGTGCGTTCTGTGGCCCAGGCTGAAGGGATAGCAGGAGTCAAGAACCAAGTTAAACTGCATAAGTAAATGGAAGGGCTCTTGTTGAGTCATTTCTGTTTACAACCTTTTGGGGAAAAGCAAATCACATGGTGAAGCTTGATTATCTGTGGATAAAAGTGTCCTCTGCCTATAGTCAGGGATGGAATATTTGCTAAATCATAATCCAAACTTCCACAGCATCTAAAAGGTATGGTGTGACTAGAGAATTTTCTAATTTTTTTGTTTCTTTCTCTGGGAATGCAGTCCACATCCCCTCACTTCCAAACATTGCCTTATTACACAAAAGCCTAGTGTTTAGCTTTTGTGTATCAGGAAGGTACCATGTTTGATTCCAGAGGACTTAACTGTAGAAGCAATTATGTCTGTGTACATTAATTACTTAGTTGAAACACTATTTATTAGACCTTAGTGTGGTAAGGTCAGTTTGAACTGCAAGGTCAGCAGTTCAAATTCACCAGCAGCTCCTTGGAAACACTATACAGGGTCACTATGAGTCGTAACTGATGGCACAGTGGGTTAAGCTCTGGGCTGCTAACAGAAAGATCAACAATGTGAACCTCTCAAGTTATTCCATGGAAGAAAGATGTGACAGTCTGTTTCCATAGCAATTACAACCTTGGAAACTCTCTGGGGCAATTCTACTTGGTCCTCTAGCATTACTATGCGTTGAATGAACTTGATGGCAGTGGGTGTGGGTTTAGTCTTTTTGGTTTACTACATTCCAGTAGACCCTGAGTGGCACAAACAGTTAAGGTGCTCATCTGCTAATGGACAGTTTGGGTGTTTGAGTTTATCCACAGGTTCCTTAGACGAAAGGCTTGGTGATCAACTTCTGAAAAATCAGCCAGTGAATACTCTGTGAAGCGCAGTTCTCTGATATACGTGGGGTTGCTATGAGTAGGAATCGACCTGGCAGCAGTTGGTTTTATTCTGTTCCAAGGGACTCTGCTCAGTGCGGTGGTGAACACAGAGTTTATATCTGTTGTATACTTTACCATCATGGTATTTGTCATTAGGAGTAGGCATCAGGAAAGACTTCTCTGGTGAAATGGCATTCGCCTGAGCATTGAAGTAGGGATGGGGCTGGAGATGCAAACAGAAATGTGAGGAACATCTAGTCTTACAGATATAATGAATCATCCTACTTAGCCAGAGGATAAGAAAGTTAAGTGATAACAACAATGATAATAATGGTTCTGAATTTTGTCCTTGGGTAAACACTGCCCTTTGATCTCAAATGACTGATTATTGTAAGGTGTGTGTGCTACCTGGCTAGTGTTATTGTTCCCCTGATAGACCTGTTGTTTGGCCGAGCCTTGGGGGTGAGTTCATTTTCAGACCTAAAGGATGATTTACTAAGGGCCATAGTCTGGGGATTCCACCAGTCTCTATTTAACCAGAAATGAAGGAGAAATGGAAACAGGCAACACAGGGAGAAAGTGGGATAAGTGATATTTCATTGTGGGGATTGCAATCAATGAGATGAATTGTTGAATGGAAAACTGACCTGCTCTGTAAACCTTCACTCAATTCACAATAAAATGTTAAACAGTAGTTATTCTAAAGCCTGCAGAGTTTATAGCTAACATTTTATTGAGCATTTGCTATGCACTAGGCATGTGCTAAGCGTTTTATGTAAAATATCTAAATTAATATCCCCAATATCTATCCTCTCCTTTCTAACTAATCAAATCCTAATTTTGCTTGAGATGACGTATGTCAAAATTTCACCTTCCCAAACTCCTTTGCAGTCTAGAGTGGCCCTGAGCCTCAGGTCTGATAAAAATGTAAGTGGAATTATTAAATGGGAACCTTCCTGAAAGCTTAATAAAGAGGGTACCCTTGCTTGGTATACCCTCACAGCTTTTGATCTTTTTCTGCATTTTGCTTTTGCGAACATTGATACAATGCCTGGAGGGGCAGCATTGGATTTCAACAGTGAAGACAAAACTATGTATTAAGAATGGCGGAGCTGGAGGCTGGAAGGATTGCAGTCTTGTTGATATTGTTGAGCCATATTTCCAGCCTAGAGTGCCTTCTCTTATATTTCTTATTGCCTAAAACAAATAACCTCCTTACTCGTAAGCCCTGTTTGTTACTTGCAGCCCAACAGTGCTCATTGATACATACTCTCTGAAGAGGCTCTTCAAGTAGATGCATAATACCTGTTCTACAGGTGAGGGCATTGAGACTCAGAGAAATTAAGGATTCAAAACTTCACCATTTTGACTTTGAAGTCTGTCAGCCTGCTTTTGGCAGGACAGGATAAATACCAGAGTGAAGATAACATTGGATAATAGGTTGGGATAAGATTGAGGAGGTAACTGCATGCCAGGTTGAAAAGTTTGCGTTGTATTTCACAGGCTAACAAGTGTAAGATGATCTAGAGAAGGCAGAGACTGGAAGTTGGGAGATCTTTGAGGCTTAAGTACTTGACATGCAATGTCTTAATATGAATGAAGGAGGAGGGAAAAGCTGGGCACAAAGCAGATTTGAGAACATGAAAGGAGAATGGAACTGGGTGAACACGAATCATAGTTGGCCATGAACCTGTAATCTTCTGAGAACAAAACAAAAGTCTCCTGAAGGTTAGTATTAACTTCTACTGATGGCTTCACATTTGCCAGGAAGCAGGGAATGAGTAATGTAGAGAATTGCTAATGGGATGTGAATCATTTAGTGCAGTAAGGTGGGGGTTCCTTCTCAGTGTACTGAGTTCTTGATGACCTTGGATGACATGATTCTCATCTGGGTCTGATTCCATTGTACCAGTTGAAGTGAGCAGAGATGAAGGGTAAAGTCAGGAGGTTGTACAGAGGTATAATGGACTTATATCTGTTATCTACTAAGCATTTCAGAGATTTCTTGGGTGGCAGACGCTAACTTTTGGGGCCTCTTCTCTTTTTTCCTCCTTGTACTTTAAAATCTGCACACTAAAGAATTTGATTTACATTAGTGGTTTTCCAATGTTTTTTCAGCTGCAGAAAATTTTTTTCCTAAGTAGAACTTGACAGGGACCCTTAGTATATTTGTAGGGAAAGTCAGAGTTGCTCTGATAATTCAGGATCCACGAGTATGTTGCCCTAGATCCGTTTATTTTGAGACTTCTGCTCTTAGATGACCCTACCTACCCTTGAAAGTCCAGGATTACGTGAACTCTGTAGCTGTCCAAATGTTTTATATGTGTAACTTCTTTAACAAATCCCTTAATATTCCACCACCTGTGTGTCTTAGTATCATTTGTGGTACAGACTGTTGATGCTTCCTGTAATTGTCACTGTACCTCTCCTTCCAGGTATATGTTGAAAGTCATTTGTATCACTTCCATGCTAGGACCTTTGATTTCCAGTGTGAAACCTTCCAGTGTTCTTCTCCCCTGCTGGATCTGCCATGGAAACACCTGTTGAGATGGGGCTTCCATCTACTTGGATCCTTGAGTCACTAAATGAGCAGAGCTACCGGTCAACTGAAGTTGGACATGTAACATGACGGAGAAATAAACCTTTGTTGTTTTAAACCACTGAGATTTTGTGTTTGTTACTGTAGTGTATTTAAGTTTACTCTTACGTATACATTATATTTTATCACCTCTGCTAAACTTTATTTGTTTTTTGTATGTCTCTGGTTTAACCTGAATGTTAACCGGCCTTGCTACCTTGTCCTTTCTTTGAGTTTAGGAAAGCCTATTGCTTTCCTAAACTGTATCATCTATGCTTGTAAGTTGTTTTTTTCTTCCTTAAAGAGCTGTTACTTTAATGCTCTTTTGCTTTTATAGATAGTAGAATAGAGGAATAATGATTATCCATTACTGTAATAGTGATTACTATTGATTGATTATTCATTCGTTGTTTGTGGAACATTTATTGAGCATCTACTAAGGGAGTACAGAGTTCAACAACAGATTTGGGGCTTTAGTTGGGGGTGATGGATGTGCTTCTTTGTTCTATTACAGGCACTATTGGGCATTTACTATGTGCCAGACACTGTGCTAAGTGCATTGTGTGTGTCTTTATAGAGTTAGGTTTTCTCATCCCTACTTTATAGGAGCTCTGGTAGTGTAGTGGTTATGAATCAGGCTGCGAACTGCAAGGTCAGCAGTTCAAAACTACCAGCTGTTCCACGGGGGAAAGATGAGGCTTTCTGCTTCCGTAAAGATTTACAGTCTCGGAAACCCTGTACAGGGTCGCTATGAGTCAGAACTGAGTCCGTGGCACATAACCAGCACCACCGCTTTATAGATGAGAAAACAGAGACTCAGAGAGTTTGACAATCTCCATGAAAGCAGAAACTTTTACTTAATGCTGTATCCACCAGTGTCTAGAAGAATGTTTGTACATAGTAGATAGATACTCAGTAAGTATTTGTTGAATGAATGAATAAGTGAATGGAAACATGCTCAAAATTAACAACGCATTTGCCCGACTCTCAGCAGCTAAATTATTGCTGCACAAAGTAGTAAGTAGGTGGCCCTACAATCTTAACAGAAGCACCCACCTCTGTCTGAGCCCCCACCAGAAGAACCTAGGCTATCTCTCACAGGCAGGGTCAGTACTCAGCACTTTTCCTTTTCTCTCTGCCACAGATGGGAGCACTCAAGGCCACTGCCTCCCTGACTTAATTGATAATGTAAGTGGTCACACCCCCTGCTTTGGGCCAGTTCAACTTGTGCCCCAGCTGGATTTCTTGAGCATTTGGCTGGCGGATTCCCATGACTCTGCCTCCGTCTTCTGCTCTGAGCCTTCTGGGCATTTCTTCTCCTTTATGCCACCCAGATTCATCTCTTTGAAATGCAGTTTCCTCTATTCTTGAACTCACCATTGATTCTGCCAAGCAGGGTTCATCTTGGTCAGACCCTAGGACAGCTTTAGTTGCTGGCACCTAGTGGGCACTCAACAAAATTAAAAAAGAAAAGAAAGAAAGGCAGGCAGCCAGCACTTCCAGGAAGGCGCTGAGTGTTCACTGTTTCCTGGATGTCAATCGGGAGATGGGCCGCAGCGGACGATGAGTATGGGCCGAGGGTAGCTCTGTGGTACACCTGTAGATGGGAGGCCTTGAGAAGCAGCCCTACTTTGCCGGGAGTTCTCACCTCCTACTCACCTGAAACAGAGGAGCCAACAGAGGAGATGCCACGCAGGATAGGCCAAATGGGGCTACCCTCAGGGACCATGTAGACCAACAGGGGCTGTGGGAAGCCAACTTTGTAGTCCCTGGAGGGTGGGATGGCCCTTGGTACCTGTGGGAGGATGTGATTGGCTTGTTAAAATAGTTTTGTGAGCAGTCAGGAAGGTGAGATGCTTGAGGACTGTGTGAAGTGCAGATCCCCATAGGAGAACTGATCACCTGGGGAGCCTTTCCCACTAGGGGGCATATCTGGTGAGAACTGGAAAACTCCTGGTTAGACATTTTATGGGTCCAGTAAGGTTTAAAGATTCTAGGGCAGCATTTGAAATTTTAGGTCTTTAAGCCTGGTGTGTTCTTCAGATTATCTATTTTAAAAAGTATTTATTGTTTGGATTTTACACTGTATTCATTTAGTTCTTGTGTGTGTGTGTGTGTGTGCGCGCACGTGTGCGCGTGCATGTGTGCATGGTGGGGTGAGGCAGGGAGCGGAGTTGTTTAATGGTGTTGTTACTGCTGTTTTACTACCTGACTGAAGGAGTTGCCAGTCTGTCTTGGATGGTAGTCAGTGAAGTGCATTCCTTGAGAATGTATTAAAAGCAAACCATTAATTCAAGGCAACTAACTTCTTAGTGGGTTAGAAAACAAGAGCCTGACTGGGAATCTAAGCACCTTATCACTGTTCTTCAGGAGTACTTTCTGATCCAACGCAAACCATGAAAGATGTTTCCGCTAGAGCACTGTGGCTAATTATAGCACGAAACAGCAGTTTAGGATAAGAAGTGAAACTTAGTTCATAGGTAGTGAATTCTTCTAACACAAGGTGAGTATGGTCAGGGTGGTATGTTCATCCTCTGTGTGCCTATGGTAATTGAAGGTGGATTTGGGACCTGGTAGCTGCTTTGGGGGTGGGGAACTAACTCCCCTGTGAGGGTGGGACGGTGGTGAGTGACTGTAAGATGTGTGGTTGGGCTGGTCCCATGATCCCGGGTTATTTTCTCCGTGACACTGGTGGGCACCAAACTTCTACTACGAAGGCATTTTTGTGCATGGGTTATGGCAGATTAGCCAGACTGCCTTCTAGCCATCTCTGAGCTAGCAGTCCACCCCAAGGAGCAAGACTTGAGTCAGGTCACCATCCAAGCAGGGCATTACTGTTGGCTCTCCCATGTTCGCCTTTAAAGAGAGGGATTTGTTGTGTTTTCTTCCCTTTGTTGTTGTTGTTCAGTGCCTTCGAGTTGACTCTGACTCATAGCAATCTTGTACAGGGTTTCCGAGGAGCAGCTGGTGGATTTTCAGTGCAGGGCTTATCCTATTCCCTCCTGCCCTTTCTTTGTTTCCTATATTAGCTTTTTATCCTTCTTGTTTTTAATACTGCTTCATTGGGGTGGGGAGGGTGCAGGAAGCTGGGTAGTAAATAAATGAGATGATAGCATTCTAAGGGGTTCCTTGAAAATTTGTTGATGTGTTATTAAGTGCCATTGAGTCAGTTCTGACCCATAGCAACCCTGTGTAGGGGTTCCGAGGAACAGCTGGTGAGCTTGAACTGCTAACCTTGAGGTTTAATCTGACTTTGCAGTCTAGTACATTAACCCATCCTTGAAAATGGTTGGTTGGTTATGTGCCATGGAGTCGGTTCTGACTCATAGCGACCCTGTACAGGGTTTCCGAGGCTGTGAATCTTTACAGAGGCAGAAAGCTTCATCTTTCTCCCATGGAACAGCTGGTAGTTTCGAACTGCTGACCTTGTGGTTTGCAGCCCGATTCATAACCACTGCGCTACAGACCTTGTTTAATGTTGGGTGTAGCACTGTGGAATAAAGGTCTGTTTGAACCACAAGGAAGGCAGTTCTAACTTACCAGTTGCTCCTCGGAGACATTATACAGGGTTGCTGTGAGTCTGAACTGACTCTATGGCGCTTACCAACAACAACAACAACAACAACAACAATGCTGGATGGATACAAAGGCAACTGGATTTCAGTGGCTGGTGTTCATCAGGCTGGTGAGCATAGAGTGGTTAGCAGGGGTGGTGGTGGTGGTGGTGGTGGTGTGCCGTGGAGTGGTTTTGACTCATAGTGATCCTGCGCAAGGTTTCCGAGGCTGTAAATCTTTCTGGGAGCAGAAAGCCTCATCTTTTTTCCCGCGGAACCACTGGTAGTTAGTAACCACTACTACCAGAGCTCCTTTAACCAGGGGTATGCAAGGGAATTTTTTTACCTTTTTTTGTTTAGGTTGAGAAATAACTGTCTTTTCATACACAGCCCATGAATACATGGACAGGCCGCCTTGAGGTCACCTGGATGAATAGTTGCTTAGAGTAACTTCAGAGCACATTCTCTTGGATATGGAGTTGTGAGCACTGATCTGGGAGTTAAGAGACCTAGACTCCATTTCTGGCTCCACCAGAGTTTACTCTTTATGTCGAGTTTCTATTTCCCCATATGTATCAAAGTCAAGTTGTCCAACTCTCTTCAAAGGCCCAGTTCCAGAATTAAATAATAATTAAAAAAATAAAAATTTTTTTTTATTGTGAATGGAGTGAAGGTTTACAGAAAAGATCATCAGTTTTACATTAAGCAAATCATACACTGTTTCATCTCTGTGATTGCAGTCCCTCTGTGGAACAACAATCATCCCGCTCCCTCCCTGTGACTCCCATCTCCATTTTAACTATCTTCCCATCCCTTCTCACTGTTATCCTTAGGTGCATGTTATCCTTTTGATTTTGAATGACTGACCAATCTACTAAATGATAATTTTTAATAGCAATTTCTCAGGTAAAGGATCCATTAATAATCATCATTTTATCAGCTAGTGTCATTTTAATCTGGAAACCAAAAATCATCTTTGTGCTTTCTTGATTGACTATGGTTACAAAGAGGTAAAGCCAATTGTCATTGATCGGATTCCTACTCATGGTGATCCCATGTGTGTCAGAGTAGAACTATAGTCTGGGTTTTCATTGGCTTATATTTTGGAATTTGATTGTCTGGTCCTTCTTCTGAAATGCTTCTTTGTAGACACGAGCTATCAACCTTTTGGTTGGCAGCTAACTCAGTTAACTGTTTGTACCACCTGTGGACTCCTACAAAGAATTAAACCATTATATTATATCAGTATAGTCACCATATGAATGTGTGTTTGTTTATTCCAAGTTCTCTGCGAGGCACAGGGGGTGCAACTATAAACAAAGATGAGTTTGGGGGAGATCAAGGATGGTAGCATTTAGTGGGGTACTAGACAAGCAGTTTGAAACTACCAGCTGTTCCATGGGAGAAAGATGAGGCGTTCTGCTCCCGTAAAGATTTACAGCCTCGGAAACCCTGTATAGGGTCGCTATGAGTCGGAATCGACTCCACGGCACATAACAACAACAACAGACAAGTAAGTAGGCATTTGTACTGGGTTCTCTGATGGGGGAATACAAAGGCTCTCATGAACGATATAAGGCAGATTTTATTCTAGACTTAAGGATAAAGGAGGATAAGCTAAATTATTTAAGGTGTAATGCAAGGGTAATGGGAGTTACTGGAATTATTTTGATGTGTATAATTCAGTGACATTAGTTATAGTTACAATGTATACAGTCACCACCACTCCTTGTCTCCAAAATGTTTTCATCTCCCCAGTTAAAAGTTTAGTACCCTATAAGCATTCACTCCCCATTTCCCTCTCTTCCAAGCTTCTGGTAACCATGAATGTATTTTCTATATTTATGCATTTGTGTATTTGAGGTCCAGAACCTTGACTGTCATTGAGTTGATTCTGAGTCATAACAACTCTATATAGACTGTAAATCATAACAGGAGAAAATAGCTTCATCTTTCTTCCAAAGATCAGCTTGTCGGTTTGAACTGCCGACAAGCACAATGCTTAGCTCATGGTGTCATCACATAAAATGGGTTCATACAGTATTTGTTGTTTTGTGTCCGGCAGGTTTCACCTAGCATGGTGTTTTAAAAGTTTATCCATGTTGTAGTATAGATCAGAACTTCATTTCTCTTTATAGCTGAGTAATAGTCCATTGTATGTATGTACTACACTTTGTTTATCTATCTGTTGATGAACAGTTGAGTTGTTTCCACCATTTTGAATAATTGTGAATAATGATTCAGTGAGTATTACTGGGGTACAACTATCTGAGTCCCTGCTGTAAATTATTTTGGATATGAGGGCTTGGCTTTTGTGGTATAAATAACGGGGAACAGTGTATGCCAAAGTCCAAAGGTGAGCCAGAAAATGGGAGATTTGGGGTTTGGGAGTTGAAAGTAGATCTGTAGAGCTGGAGTGACAGAGGCCAGAGAGAGTCTGGAGGAACCTCTGAGCAGTTAAGGAGGTGGAATTCAGCCATCAAGGAGGGGACAGTCACAACCAGTCTCTGAGTGCTCTTTGTCCTCATTTCATCCCACTTTCATGGCAATCAAGTCCTGATTGTCACTGAGTCAATTCTGTGTTTTCATGCATTACACCAGGTTTTCAGGGGCCAATTTTTCAGAAGTAGAGTGTCAGGCATTTCTTCCAAGATGCCTCTGATGGACTCGAACCTCCAACCTTTTGGTTGGGTAGCAACTGCGTGTGTTAATCATTTGTGCTACCCTGGGACTTCTTTATGGGAATAGTTACCTCCTTTTGGTGTGCTGTAGGAGTGTAAGGTTTGAAATTAGACGAGGGGGCCACACAGTGTCCTGGGAATAGAAAGATTAAATATGGTCTTGGGAATCCTAGTAGTACCAAAGTTGATTTCATTAACTGAACACAATTTGTATAGTGGCCTTAACTCTAAAAGATTACTTACAAGGTGGATGTATTCCTGCTAACAGAGCTGCATGTTCGTTTTGAGAATCTCTCCAAATATCATCAGGGTACTTGGAGTTCTTTAAACTGAGTTTTAAGCAGAGAAGGGAGAGTGCTGATTTTGTTAAAAAAGCTTTGCAAACATTTGCAGTTAATAGATGGAATTAAACTAAGTTATCCTAATAGACAGAAACACTTGGAGTAATTCATAGCATGCAGTCTCTGAGAGGGATGGGAGAAAGTTCAGGAAGGGACATGGTTTAATTACTCCCTGAAATGTACAAGATTGGAAGTTAAGTGCTGGGACTGTATTCAATGTCACATGCATAAACAACTGACTATGACTATACTTTTGTATGACAAACACTTCGATACATTATATGACAACCCTCCCAAACAGTCTTTCAATCTGGACTTCTCTGTGTCAGTTTATGAACCAACATTTTGAGCTTTTGTATTATGACCTTAACTGCCAACAGAGAGTTTTATTTCAGCAGCCATTCCCGTCTTTGTATGGCAGTTTATGCAATTGCTTGAATTGTTCTTGAATTTTTGTCTTTATTTATGATAAAAATATATGGACAATCAAAAAAATGTTAGCAAAAATATACGGAGAAGAGGTATGAGCCTTGTAAACTTAATGAAATGGAAGCAAAGAAGGAAACGATTAGACATACCCTCGGTATAGGTGGTATTTAGCTTTGAGCAAATGATTTGGACTTTATTTGCCCTAGTATAGCAGGGGGCTTCAAAAAGTTCTTGGAAAATGGATTTTTTCCTCAAGAGTTTTAAAGTCGGTTCATATATTGTGTATAAAATATTGGTAATACATTGGATCCTGTGCTAAAGGGGAACATTTGAGCTTTTATTATTTGTTTTGGGGGGACCGACCTTCCCCTTTCGATATCTAATGTTGTTGTTGTTAAGTGCCGTCGAGTTGGTTCCGACCCATAGCGACCCTGTACAGGGTTTCCGAGGGTGTAAATCTTTACAGGAGTAGAAAGCCTCATCTTTCTCCCACGGAGCGGCTGGTAGTTTTGAACCGCTGACCTTAAGGTTCGCAGCCCGATTCGTAACCACTAGTGAATATTTGTTTTTTTAGCTTTTCAAGAAAATATATACTCAGAATGGCATTTTCTATAAAGATTGTTGTTGTTAAGTGCAGTAGAGTAGATTACGGTTCATAGCAATCCTGTATTGGAATTCTAAGGAGTAGCTGTTGAGTTTGAACCACCGACCTTGTAGTTCACACTGACTTTGCAGTCCAGCGCATTAACCCACAGCACCACACCAGGACAGGGAATACAGAACTGGATTTCTCATCAGCCTTTTTAGAAAGAGTCCACCAGAGTCAGCCAGTTCTTTGGTTTGCTAATTGTCATTGCTGACCCTTGTGGTAACAACATTCTGTGTGTATTTTGGTAAACAAGGAAAGATAAACAGAGCAAATAAAAAGGGAATTAGCAAAGGATCCATCTTAATGGATTGTCATGATTCCAGGGTTTTATTTGTTAGAATGGTGCACTGTGAAATTAGTAAAAGACTGAATGTATTTTGCTTGATATTTTTGTCCTCACTATAGCCTTAATGCTGCATTTGAGGCTAAAGAGAGAAGGAAATAAAAATTGAGGTTTGTGTGTGTTATGTTAGCCCTACATGCTTCTAGTCCTATAGGTCAGGAGGGTGATCAGTTAGGCATAGAGAATCTGGTTGACATTTGGGTAGCTTGTCTAACTTCCTTTGTGGGCTCAGCCCACTGTGCAGCAAAGACTTGAGTTGGATGCTAAATTCTAGTTTCTTTTAATGCCTCATGTGGTTGAATGGAGAATGCAAAATCATGGAAGATTTTAATCAGTTAGAGGATGGGGAAATATTAGCTCTTGGATTTCTAATGTCTTCTCGAAATGGAGAGACATGTACTGACTTTGAAAAAAGTTTATCTTCTATCAAAGAGGCAGATAACTATTAGACTAGAAGTTCCAGAAACTCATACTAAGCACTTTTTAATAATTATATCATTTAATGCCCCTGTTAAGATTTACAACCTCTGAAAGTCAATACAGGGTCACCAAGAGTTGGAACCAGTTTGGTATAACACAACTACCAACCACCAGTCCTCACAGTAGGAGCCCTGGTGTGGTGCTATAGGATAAGCACTGGATTGTTAACCACCAGATTGGTGGTTCAAACCTACCTGATGCTCACTGGAAACCCTATACAAGGTTGTTCTGAGTCAGAACCAACTTGTTGGCACTTAATAATGAAAGCATAGGAGCCCTTGTGTGGTGTTGTAGGATAAGCACAAGGTCAGTGGTTCGAGCTCACCAGTCAATCCTTGGCAACCGTACCCAGGATCATTGTGAGTTGGAATCATCTCAACTGTACTTATGGTGGTTGTGTGCCATTAAGTTGATTCTGACTCATAGTAACCCTGTAGAGGATTTCCAAGACTGTAAATCTTTATAGGAGCAGAAAGCCTAGTCTTTCTCCTTTGGAGTGGCTGGGGGACTTGAACTGCTGACCTTGTAGTTAGCAGTCCAACATGTATCCCACTATACCACCAGAAGAGCCTTGGTGACATAGTGGTAAAGTGTTTTGGCTGATAACTGAAAGGCAATGTGCTTCTGAAGGATTTATAGTTCTAATCTGCACTTCGGAGTCCTGGTGTGGAAGATAATGCACTGGACTGCAAGGTCAGTTTGAACCACAAGGTCAGCAGTTCAAACCCACCAGCCGCTCCTATACAGGGTCACTATAGGTCAAAACCAACGTAACAACAATCGGTCCTTCAGGGTACTATGAATTGGGTTTAAATTAATCCTTACAATAATTCTATGGCCTGAGTATTATTTTTTCTAATGAAGAAATTAATATTTGCAGAAGTTAAGAAACTCCCCCAGGATTCTTAGTGTAGCTTCCCTGGAAGGCAAACCCCGAGACAAGTATTCAAGTGCAAGTAGTTATTTGGCACATACAGAGAACCCCTGTGGAGGAATGCTGGTGTGAGACTAGAAAGAGAAGACAGCTACTAGATGGGGACAATAAATTAGTATGTGACAAGTGAAGTTTAATCCCAGGAAGGGCAAAATTTTCTTTCATTTCTACCCCTTCTGCTGCAAAGAGTAGTGTTCTGAGGTTCAAAAGAAGTACCCAGGCAGAGATGCAGATGTTACCAGTGGAAGTCCTTAGAGACTGTAAAACAAGCGAGGTCAAGGAACATTGGTGGGGCAGCATCTGCTGCATGTGGTCCCTAACCAAGTTAGTGGAGAAGCTGGGATTTAATCCTGGACTGTTGGCCTCAAAACCCATGCTTTTTTTTTTTTTTTTTTTTTAAGTTTTTAATTGTGAATTATGTGATAGTTTACATGGGAGAACACCAGCTTTACATTCATCCTATCGTATTTCATTTCATTGTAATGATTACAATTCCCTCCATACATCATCAAACAACCAAAGGGTACACCCTGCAAGCTTGACCCCTGGCCATCAGCACACAGCCCCTTTCCAGAGCCCCCAGCTGCTCCATCTCTTCTTGTCATCATCTCTGCCTCCATCTCTGGCATCACTGCTTCTCTGGGTAGGGTCCC
>NW_006408564.1:5462948-5466504 GCF_000296735.1 Chrysochloris asiatica | reverse complement strand
AGGATTCCACTTAAGGTCCTATACACTGCAAAGGCTCTGCAAGACACCTATTTCACTGGGAAAGTTCTAGAATCCCTTTTATGTATTCCAATCAGTTATAGGCTGAAGACAAACTTACAAGCTTTCTGTAATCATGTTTCCTGATATTCCTTTCTATTCCACTCAAGTGACGATTATTTTCCCTCTTCAGATTATGCCTTGATCTCTGTATCACAGAGACATGTTGTTCCAAGATTGAGCATGCATCACTGTTTACCTCTGTCCCATTAAGCTCATGCAAACCTGTCTCAATATTCCCCTATCTACCTTGTTCTTCCACCCCTCCCCCTTCTTATGTATTTCCCACCCCAACAGCTGAACTACGACGTGTCTGCCTCCTACCCTATGCTCTATATTTCCTCCCTCTACCTCCTCCAAACCCCTCCACCCAACCCCCTCTGGTAACCAACAAAGATTTTTTTTTCCCCTTTTAGTATGGGTATCTTTTCTTAAGCTTTTACAGTAATGGTATTATGCAATATTTGTCCTTTTGTGACTGACTGATTTCACTCAGCGTAGTGTCTTCAAGGTTCACCCATGTGATATGGTGGCTTACAACTTGCTTGTTATTTGTCTAGATAGCATAAGATTCCATTTTGTGTATGTACCAAAGTTTGTTTATCCATTCTTCTATTGATGGGCACTTACACAGTCTCCATCTTTTTGCTATTGTGAATAGTGCTGCTGTGAACATTGGTGTGCAAATGTCTACTCGTGTTATGGCTCATATTTCTTGTGGATATATATCAACTAGAGGAATTGCTGGACGATATGGTATTTCTATTTCCAATTTTCTGAGGAAGCGCCATACTGTTTTCCAGAGTGGTTGGAACATTTTGCATTCCCATCAGCAATATAGGAGGGTTCCAGTCTCTCTACATCCTCATGAGCATTTACTGTCCTCCACATTTTTGAACTTTTTTTTTTTTTTTGCTGATATTACTGGTATGAGATGATATCTCATTGTTGTTTTGGCTTGCATCTCTCTGATGGAAGGAATACCCAGAGACACTGTACCAAAAGGAAATGGTTAATGTTCAACTGTTACAAGAAGTAGAATATGATCAAGAGCCAATGATACTGAAGGAGGAGGTCCAAGGTGCATTGAAGGAGATGGCAAAGAACAAGGCATCAGGAATTGATGGAATACAACTTGAAATCTTTCAAGAAAGTGAGGCGGCACAGGAGGCACTCACTCATCTCTGCCAAGAAATTTGGAAAACGATGGAATGCAGAAATCATCGGACAATGTCTTTGATATCCCATGCGAGTAAAATTTTACTAAAGGTAATACAGAAACGGCTGCAAGCATACATTGACAGAGAACGTTCAGAGGTTCAAGCGGATTCAGAAGAGGCCTTGGAATGAGGGATGTCATTGCTGCTGTATGATGGATCTTGGCTGAAAGCAGAGAATATGAGAAAGATGTTTACCTATGCTTTATTGACTACGCAAAGGCTTTTGAGTGTGTGGATCATGACAAGCTATGGACAACATTGCAAAGTATGAGTATTCCGGAACACTTAATTGTTCTCATAAGGAATCTATACCTGGACCAAGCGGCAGTTGTTCAAACAGAACATGGCAACAGTGAATGCTTTAAAATGAAGAAAGGTGTGCAACAAGTCTGTATTCTTTCACCATACTTACAACCTGTATGCTGAGCAAATAATCTGAGAAGCTGGGTTCTGTGAAGGAAAACATGGCATCAGGCTTGGAGGAAGACTCATTAACAACCTGTGATATGCAGATGATACAACCTTGCTTGCTGAAAGTGAAGTGGACTTAAAATACTTACTGATGAAGATCAAAGACCACAGCCTTCAGTATGAATTACATCTCAATGTAAAGAAAACAAATTCTTCACCATTGGACCAATAAACAACTTTCTTATCAATGGAGAAAAGATCAAAGTTGTAAAGGACTTCATTCTTCTTGGATCATCTATCAACACTCATGGAAGCAATAGTCAAGAAATCAAAGGATGTATTCCATTAGGCACATCTGCTGCACAAGACCTTTTTAAAGTGTTGAGGAGCAAAGCGTCAGCTTGAGGACTAAGATGCACCTGACCTAAGTCATGGTACTTTCAATAACCTCATATGCATGTGAATGCTGGAGAGTGAATAAGGAAGACTTTAGAAGAGTTGATGCTTTTGAGTTATGGTGTTGGAGGAGAATATTGAAAGTGCCAAAAGAACTAATAGATCCATTTTGAAAGAAGTGTAGCCAGAGTGTTCCTTGGAGGCCAAGATGGCCAAACTTCGTTTCTCATACTTTGAACATATTGTCAGGAGTGACCAGTCACTGGAGAAGGATATCATGGTTGATAAGGTGTAAGGACAGAGAAAGAGAGGAAGACCCCCCAATGAGGTAGATTGGCCAAGTGGCAGCATTGATGGACTCAAGCATGGCAACAGTAGTGAGGTTGGCCCAGGATTGGGCAGTGTTTTGTTCTGCTGTGCATAAGGTCGCTATGAGTTGGCACTGACTTGATGGCACCTAACAACAACAACAACAGTGGCTAATGATCATGAACATTTCTTCATGTTTGTTGGCTGCCCAAATGTCTTCCTTGGTGAAATATGTGTTCCTGTTCTATGCCCATTTTTTAATTGGGTTACTTGCCTTTTTCTTGTAGAGGTGTTGTAGTTTCCTATGGATTTTAGAAAATAGTCTCTTGTCTGATAGGTCATTTCAAAAGATTTTTTTCCCATCTGTTTTGTCTTATTTTTGTTTGTTTAATTTTTTCAATGTTTGGTTATATATGTGTGCCCTGGATTAGAGCCCTTAAATTTGTCCCTGTTTTTCACTGGTGACCTTTATAATTCTGGAACTCACATTTAGGTCTTTAATCCATGCTGGGTTGGCTTTTGTATATGGCATTAGGTAGAGGTCTTCTTTCAACCTTTTCATAGGGATTTTCAGTTCTGCCAGTACCATCTGTTGAAGAGACTGTATCTTCCCCACTCAGTGTACTTTGGCCTTTTGTCAAAATGAGTTGACTGTATGTGGATTCTCAGTTCTGTTCCATTGAGCTATGTATCTTTCATTGTACGTACCAGGCTGTTTTGACCACTGTAGTCATGTAATAAATTTTGAAATCACGGAGTGAGAGGCCTCCAATTTTGTTCTTCTTCTTAAGCAGTGCTTTGCTTATCCTGGGTCTCTTTCCTTTCCATATAAAGTTTGTAATTGTTTTTCCCATCTCTCTTAAGCATGCCATTGGAATCTGAATTGGGATTGCATTATATGTGTAGAGTGCTTTGGGTTTGTTGTTTTTGTAAGGTGCCATCAAGTTGGTACTGACTCATAGCAACCCTATGCACAACAGAAAGAAACACTGCCCGATCCTGGGCCAAGCTCACTACTGTTGCCATGCTTTGTGTAGTGTTGACATTTTCACAATGTTAAGTATTCCAAAAGGAGCTCTGGTAGTGTAGTGGTTACGAATCGGGCTGCGAACCTTAAGGTCAGCGGTTCGAAACTACCAGCCGCTCCACGGGAGAAAGATGAG